>NC_039366.1:113552495-113856431 GCF_003573695.1 Papaver somniferum | reverse complement strand
CTACCGAGTGGTAAAGCAAGACGATTACGGTTCTATGAGTAGCCCTTACCCAACGAGCATCAACTAATACCAGTACCCAGAGGATTATATATTGCCAAAGTTCAAAGTATATGACGAACATGGAAATGCGCGGGAACATCTCAGCCGATTCTCATCGACAATGAATGACAAGGCCTCCGATGGAAAGTTATTTCTAAGGGAATTCCCCAAGTCACTCACGGGCACGACATTCACTTGGTACGAAAACCTAAAGATGGGGAGTGTAGACTCATGGTCGACCATGTCCACCCTCTTTTTGAGGAAGTTTCATTCAGCCAAAAGGAAGATTACGTCAATAAAGTTGAGTAGATGCAACCAGCGAATATGAGAATAAATAGGAAAATACATCTCCCGATTCCGACACTTCGCTTTGGATTGCCACGAAGACATCAATGAATAAGCGCTAGTCGAAATTTGCATACGCGGAATGACACCCGATTTTAAGAGGAGCCTGGTCAACTTTAGGTTCCAAACCTTCATTGAGCTGGAAGAGGCAGCAGAAAGGATTGCCGATTGTGTGGAGGAAACATATGCAGATCTCTCCTAGCACTACACAATTAACACCATATCTGAAAAACTGCGTAATGTAAGGCCGAACTCCAACAAAGGAAGGAAAGACTCGCTTAAAATTACCAATGGGAACCCATGAGGAAACATATGGGCCAAACGAGACTTTAACCCACCACCTCTTCTACCATGCAGCCGGGAACAAATAATCGGACTCTTGGAACAGTGGATAGCAAACAAGGAAATTGAGCTACCTCCGACAGTAGCAGATGTCAACAAAATGGACAAAAGCGCCACTAAGTACTGCCATTATCACCAACGATTAGGCCATTCGACACTGGAGTGCTTTGCCCTCAGAAGCATCTTCGACCACAAGTGCATAGCTGGAAAAATTGAAATAGCAGGGCAAGCAATCGAGCACGACCCCTTTCTCCACCGCTGAACCATAAGTAGGCAAGGCGTAGACGAAGCATGCAAAACTAACAAAGACACGACAAACCCTCTCTTCCACGAACTTGGTCCATTGAAAACAGGCGACAACGACCCACAACAAAAGCAAGCTCTATCATCTCTTTTGTCCCTACAAATGATAATAATATATAATAATAAATGGAGGTGTTGCAAAAGGAAGAGTATCGACAACGATCCGATGGAAAGTTATGTCTAAGGGAATTCTCCAAGTCACTCACGGGCACGACATTCACTGGGTACTATAACCTAAAGGTGGGGAGTGTAGACTCATGGCCGATCATGTCCAACCTCTTTTTAAGGAAGTTTTATTCAGCCAAAAGGAAGATTACGTCAATAAAGTTGAGTAGATGCAACCAGCGAATATGAGAATAAATAGGAAAACATATCTCCCGATTCCTACACTTCGTTTTGGATTGCCACGAAGACATCAATGAAGAAGCGCTAGTCGAAATTTGCATACGCGGAATGACACCCGACTTTAAGAGAAGCCTGGTCAACTTTAGATTCCAAACCTTCATTGAGCTGGAAGAGGCAGCAGAAAAGATTGTCGATTGTGTGGAGGAAACACATGCAGATCTCGCCTAGCACTACACAATTAACACCATATCTGAAAAACCGCGTAATGTAAGGCCGAACTCCAACAAAGGAAGGAAAGACTCGCTTAAAATTATCCATGGGAACCCATGAGGAAACATATGGGCCAAACGAGACTTTAACCCACCACCTCTTCTACCATGCAGCCGGGAACAAATAATCGGACTCTTGGAACAGTGGATAGAAAACATGGAAATTGAGCTACCTCCGACAGTAGTAGATGTCAACAAAATCGAAAAAAGCGACACTAAGTACTGCCATTATTACCAACGATTAGGCCATCCGACAGTGGAGTGCTTTGTCATCAGAAACATCTTCGACCGCAAGCGCATAATTGGAAAAATTGAAATAGCAGGGCAAGCAATCATGCACGACCCCTTTCCCCACCACTGAACCATAGGTAGGCAAGGCGTAGACGAAGCATGCAAAACTAACAATGGCACGACAAACCCTCTCTTCCACGAACTTGGTCCGCTGAAAACAGGCGACAACGACCCACAACAAATGCAAGCTCTATCATCTCTTTTGTCCCTACAAAAGATAATAATATATAATAATAAATGGAGGTGTTGCAAAAGGAAGAGTATCGACATTGAAAGTGCACCCGCTCGGCTTGACGATTACTAAAGGTTACGGGTTGTGAAAGTGCATTCGGTCCGCTGATGATTACTAAAGGCTACAAGTTGTGAAAGTGTACCGGGTCGGCTGACTAATGCTAAAGGTTACGGGTTGTGAAAGTGCACCCGGTCGGCTGACGATTATTAAAGGCTACGGGTTGTGAAAGTGCACTCGGTCGGCTGACAAATACTAAAGGCTACGGGTTGTGAAAGTGCACCCGATCGATTGATGATTATTAAAAGATTACGGGTTGTGAAAGTGCACCCGGTCGGCTGACAATTACTAAAAGCCGGGGGTTATGAAAGTGCACCCAGTCGGGTGACAAATACCAAAGGCTACGGGTTGTGAAAGCGCACCCGATTGGCTGACTCTACAATTATAACAGGCAACAGGTCGCCAAGAGCACCCGGCCGATCAATATTACAATCACTAAAAGTTACGGGTCGTTATGGGAGCCTGATTAGGCGAAATCACAAGGAATTTGCTCCAAACTCCTAAACAATCGGTGAATAATACCCACGGTAGACGACCACGCACATGGTCAAAGGCCGAGCTATTAATACAGTTAAATGAAGATCAATTTTAAACTTCCACAACGATAGCAAATGTGTAAAAGCACAATCGCGCCGAAAACAAAAGGGGGGCGCGTTTCAAAAGTCCCTCCATAATCCAAAATGAGATGGAACGTGCTCCGTGCCCATCGATAAAATGATGATGCAAGTGTACATATTCATCAGTACCACCAAGAAAACAAAGCACTTTAACGAAACTAAATGAAGAACCCCCGGGGCCTATGCAAGGACAATCCTAGAAGGGCGCGTACGCTCGGAATCCACTACAAGCGCGCCCCAATAGGCATGATCAGACCAAAAATAATTAAAACTGGAAAAACGCTCCAAACTCGCCGTTATAATAATACTCTATACACAAGCCTTAAAAGGGTGTACAAACTAGCTGTCCATACGTGACTAGCATCTGCAACACGAGCACCTGCAAAAGGAACACCTAAAAGGGGGGCGGAATACATCACCATGAAAAGCCGATACAACAAAAGACGTGTAACAACATTCAACACAAATAAATAAAGTACCCACAAGTATCCTCAAAGAACACAACCAAACGTGCAATGATTGTTCAAAAAACAAAAAAACACTCAACAAACAATAAAGGAGGAGGAGAAAGGAATGAAAATAGAGCGCATAAAGTAGACTGGAATGCGGACCACTCCTGCCTCTTCATATCAAGCTCTGTGCGAACCTTTTCCTCCGCAATCTCCGCCTGTTTGGCTGCAGTAGTCGTCACTGCAGCGCTAGCAATAAACTGATTCAGTGCCATCTTTTTCTCGGAAGTCACCTTAGAAAGATGGGCCAACTCTTCCTCCAGCTAGGTGATCTGGTCTGCGAGGTGCGCACGTGGGTCATTGCGATTCATCACCTTCGCCAGAAACTCATCCAACCACTCACTCGAAAACCGAGGCCAACCGTTGATCGAATAGTAGTTTCCCAACTTTGCAACACGCCCGCATCAATATGGGCATCCTTCACCCGTGTAAGTTGATCAGCCACCTCGTGAATATTTTTGTTCATATAGCACAGAGTCCTTATCTCAAGGATACCTTCCTTTACCATATGCCCACCACCTCGCTGATAGACGTATTTATGTGTCTATTTTGATCTCAATTATGTGTATTGTTAGTGCTCGATTTTGTACTTATTTGATTATTTTATGGCTTTGTACGTGTTTTTGGAGAAATAATTTTTTGCGGCGAAATATATCACCATGAAAAGCCGATACAAAAAAAGACGTGTAACAACATTCAACACAAATAAATAAAGTACCCACAAGTATCCTCAAAGAACACAACCAAACGTGCAATGATTGTTCAAAAAACAAAAAAACACTCAACAAACAATAAAGGAGGAGGAGAAAGGAATGAAAATAGAGCGCATAAAGTAGACTGGAATGCGGACCACTCCTGCCTCTTCATATCAAGCTCTGTGCGAACCTTTTCCTCCGCAATCTCCGCCTGTTTGGCTGCAGTAGTCGTCACTGCAGCGCTAGCAATAAGCTGATTCAGTGCCATCTTTTTCTCGGAAGTCACCTTAGAAAGATAGGCCAACTCTTCCTCCAACTGGGCGATCTGGTCTGCGAGGTGCGCACGTGTGTCATTGCGATTCATCACCTTCGCCAGAAACTCATCCAACCACTCACTCGAAAACCGAGGCCAACCGCTGATCGAATAGTAGTTTCCCAACTTTGCAACACGCCCGCATCAATAGGGGCATCCTTCACCCGCGTAAGTTGATCAGCCACCTAGAGAATATTTTTGTTCATATAGCACAGAGTCCTTATCTCAAGGATACCTTCCTTTACCATATGCCCACCACCTCGCTGATAGACGTATTTATGTGTCTATTTTGATCTCAATTATGTGTATTGTTAGTGCTCGATTTTGTACTTATTTGATTATTTTATGGCTTTGTAGGTGTTTTTGGATAAATAATTTTTTGCGGAGAAATTGGCTCGAAAAGCGGTTTTTCTGTTGGCGGGATAAAATTACTAAAGGCACCCCCTCATTTGTATAAGGGGAGCCTCAATTACTAAGGGGCGCCCAAATTACTATCGACACCGAAGTAGCAGGATAAGGGGCGACCATCTTCTACATTTGAATTTCCAGAATTGGCGGGAAACTGTTGCAGTTGAAGAACATATTAGGGTTTGTAATTTGGACGTGATTTTAAGAGATTCAATCACTAAATTCGATTGGAATGGACCTTTTTAGCTTAAACAGGGATCGTATGATTGTTTGGATTGATCAGATTGGATTAGATTATCGAATTTTGACGTAAAAGAGGAGAAGTAATACTCGGTTCTCTGTTGATTTCCATGGCAGTGATTCAACCAGAGAATTTCACGGGAAATGCATTGATTTGGGTCTGTTAGTGATAAACAGGGCTATCATAGGTGTTTTGTTCGATTAAGATGGGTTATATCATCCGTTTGAAGAAAACAGAGAGTGAAGAAAGTTTCAGGATTCTGTTTGATTAATTTTGGCAGTTGTTAATTCCTTGCTTAAGTTCTATAAGCCTTATGTGGATGATAAATGTCCTTTATGCTATAATGAAGAAGAGTCTGTTATACATTTATTTGTTAAGTGTCCTATTGCAGCTCATATTTGGTTTGGGGTTTCTCTACAACATCTAGTTACTACTGATCTGGATTGGATTGATGAGTTATTTCTTTACTGGCATGATAATTCCCTTGGCATATCCCCTTTTGCTGTTAGCTGGCCAAGTATATGTTGTTATGTGGTGCATTTGGAAGTTAAGGTGTGATGTAATCTTCAGGAATATTACTATAGATTTGAACAATGTTATTATTGATGCTAGACGAATGATTAATACTTATATTGCTCTCTCTTTATCGATTAGAAAAGTGAATAGAGATGTTAAAGTTCTTAGAGCAGATGTGGAGCACTTTATGTTCATAGATGGTTCCTTCAAAAAATTTAATATGGGTTTGGGTATTATTTTGGTGTGATATTGCAGGAAGAATAAGTAAAACCGCTCGGACTTTGGGGTGATTCCAGATGCAGTTGGTGCTGAATCGTCTGCTCTAATTTTGACAATCTCTTGGGCTAAATAGATAAATCTGTTTAAAGTCATATTTGTTAGGGATTGTCTCCAGTTGGTGGATTTTGTGAATGGAGACAATACAAATATTGCGGGGAGAAGCAGTGATCTTCTTGAAGACTGTCGGAATTTACTTTCTAGTTGTCATTCCTTTAAAGTTGTGTATATAAAGCGTGTTAAAAACAATCTAGCAGACCAGCTTACACGTCGGGTTAGAAAATATTGTGGCAAGGATATTTGGGTCTCCTTTCCTTCTTTGTTGGATAGTCTTGTTAGGAAGGAACCCTTAACTGTTGTTTGTAATTCTCTGCTTCTTTAATTCCATGGTGTGTTTCTCAACAAAAAATAAATGGAATTTCTTTCCTATTAAAAAAAGAATCAACTGACAACAGGTGCCGACAACAACAAACTCCCTATGATCCTAGTTAGTAATTGGGCGACTTTTTGTCGAATCATCTGCGAACCAATACATACTGCATGAATTCGGCGTTCAAGTGTAACTCCAGTGACAATTCGTGATTTTTTTTACCCACTCAAGTCACGCCCAATTACGGTACATCAACAAAAAAAAGTTGTCAGAGGGAGGCGAACCATTGACCCTTTGATCATCAACTTATATCCCAAACCATTTGGCGATGCTCTGGCACTAATGTATACTAATTGTTTCGGATCCTAAAATCATGTATTTTGCTCCCATGTTTGTTTATTTCTTATTAATTCTATCAGTTTACTATAATCGCATTGTTTACTATAATCTTCTTGTTAAGTGTCCTATTACAGCTCATATTTGGTTTGGGGTTTCTCTGTAACATCTAGTTACTACTGATCTGGATTGGATTGATGAGTTATTTCTTTACTGGCGTGATAATTCCCTTGGCATATCCCCTTTTGTTGTTAACTGGCCAAGTATAGGTTGTTATGTGGTGCATTTGGAAGTTAAGGTGTGATGTAATCTTCAGGAATATTACTATAGATTTGAATAATGTTATTATTGATGCTAGACGAATGATTAATACTTATATTGCTCTCCCTTCATCGATTAGAAAAGTGAATAGAGATGTGAAAGTTCTTAGAGCATATGTGGAGCACTTTATGTTCATAGATGGTTCCTTCAAAAAATTTAATATGGGTTTGGGTATTATTTGGTGTGATATTGCAGGAAGAATAAGTAAAACTCGCTCGGACTTTGGGCAGATTCCAGATGCAGTTGGTGCTGAATCGTCTGCTCTAATTTTGACAATCTCTTGGGCTAAATAGATAAATCTGTTTAAAGTCATATTTGTTAGGGATTGTCTCCGGTTGGTGGATTTTGTGAATGGAGACAATACAAACATTGTGTGGAGAAGCAATGATCTTCTTGAAGACTGTCATAATTTACTTTCTAGTTGTCGTTCCTTTAAAGTTGTGTATATAAAGCGTGTTAAAAAAAATCTAGCATACCAGCTTACACGTCGGGCTAGAAAATATTGTGGCAAGGATATTTGGGCCTCCTTTCCTTCTTTTTTGGATAGTCTTGTTAGGAAGGAACCCTTAATTGTTGTTTGTAATTCTCTGCTTCTTTAATTCCGTGGTGTGTTTCTCAGCAAAAATAAAATAAAAATGGAATTTATTTCCTATTAAAAAAAGAATCAACTGACAACAGGTGCCGACAACAACAAACTCCCTCTAATCCTAGTTAGTAATTGGGCGACTTTTTGTCGGATCATCTGCGAACCAGTACGTACTGCATGAATTCGGCATTCAAGTGTAACCCGAGTGACAATTCGTGCTTTTTTTTACCCACTCTCGTCACGCCCAATTACGGTACATGAACAAAAAAAAAAGTTGTCAGAGGGAGGCGAACCATTGACCCTTTGATCATCAACTTATATCCCAAACCATTTGGCCATGCTCTAGCACTAATGTGTAATAATTGTTTCGAATCCTAAAATCATGTATTTTGCTCCCATGTTTGTTTATTTTTATTAATTCCGTCCGTTTGATACTGATATATTTTATAATTTTATATAATTGATTTATTATATTATCTCAAATTTTTCCATGATTGCTAATGGGGATATCGATATTAGAAGGGTAACGTTAAAATAATCTAACTATCAGGATCGTATTTTACTTTATCTTTTTGTCTTATATAGAATGGTATCCTCTGAAAAATTTGGCATCAACCTTTAACAATTATGGTCACATGAATTTTTGGTGCCGCATCTCAATATGGGAAGCGCAATAAACATGAATTAGCGAATTTCCGGATTACTCCGCATTCTACGTGTTTGACCACATACCACATAGCCGTGTGGAATTCGTATTTTACTTAGCCGTGCATTTTTATCGGTCCGAATTTTTACCACATGCGGATTGCTAACTAGGCCCCTTAACCACAGGTAAAAATTCTACCAAAAAAAAAACACAGGTAAAATCTTAAATTACTTATTTATTGTTGAACAATATATAACCTAAATGAAATCTGAACCACACTTTTGTATTTTTATACGATTAGCCACTGCCAATTATTGTACTATTCGGCTATATGAAAATTGCAAGTGAGTGAAAAAAAATTACAAGCAAGGAGCTTATTTGCAGTCTGCTAATTTCTTATAATACAAAACTGCTATGTTACTACATACCTAGTCAAAATCATAATGACACAAAGCGTGGATGTTCTCTAATCATTACATCAATCAAAAATAAAACATCCATATACTTATACTTAATCAATCAACAGATTCTAAAACTTCAACGAGACTATCCGTCCGTTGCGTATTGTAGTTAGTACTACTCGAATCACTCACACGGGCACTGTGTTCAGGAGAACTTCTTCTACGAATAACATGTTTCACATAAAGAGAAATAATGAGAAAAGAAAGAAAAAGAGCAAATAATATTACCAAAACTAACATCAATATTTCGCCATGAATTGCAAAGTTCGGGTCATCTGTAAACAAAAGTTCATCGCCATATTGCTGTTTTTGGTTATATTCTGGTGCCATGGAAGGAGACATAATTCAAAACTTGAAAGAGAAAATGATAATGAGCCTAAACAGAGGAGAAAAAGAGAGTTTTATTGAAAACGGACTTCACGTCTTCACTTCCTCGCTTCGAAGTTCTGTCGTTCTCTAGCAACATTACGTCTATGATGAAAGCTAATTAGTATGGAGATTCCAAGAAACTTCCTTCTTGATGTCGAGATTAGAGATTGTGACCACCAAATCGAAATGATGTCTATATCAAACGGATAAGATTGTTTTTATTTGATTTTGATCTTTTTACCGGTAGGTTAATTTATTAGACGGTCTTGATCAGGTGTGATCAATGTATTTGTACCATACTTTTCGTGTGCATAAATCGAATCTCGTGCTTTTGTAGTTTTAAGTTCACCACGGAGAAAGTAAATAACATTAGAAGTGAGACTGACTGAATTCAGGCCGGACTCGGTGAAAAGTTGGTTAGGTGAATATAATTGGTCAGACATCTTTTTCACTTCGACCCATTGGACAGGACAAAGCTGTCTAGCTATTTGGATTGGAATATGGCAACATTAGGGCTGCACAACGTGTAGGGTGGGTAGGATATGGCCTGTACCCGCCACCCTACCCGTTTATTGGCGGTTAAGAAAATCTTTACCCGTCATCCTACCCGCCAAATAGTGGATAGGGTAGGATACGGTTAAAAAACTGGCGGGTAGAGTAGGGTTGGCGGGTACGGGTAGGGTATGTGCACCCCTAGTAGGAATTGTTCGAAGACCAGTAGGGTAGGATAATGTTGAGCTTTATCCGCCACCCTACCCGTTTATTGGCGGTTAAGAAAATCTTCACCCGCCATCCTACCCGCCAAATGGTGGATAGGGTAGGATACGGTTAAAAAACTGGCGGATAGGGTAGAATTGGCGGGTATGAGAAGGGTACGTGCACCCCCTAGGCAACATGCTACCTCAAAATACGGAATTTGGAAAACCAAAGGCGTACTCATGTCGGAGGTGTTAAAATAAGTAGACATCTGACTCGGCCGAGTTTAACACCGAGTCAGATTCATATCCTGAATCAGGAAGTGAGTGGGAATGAGGCGTTGTGTCTTGTCTTTTGTGCCGGGCCCGGAATACAAAGAGGGCCTGTCAAATCCCCACGTATTAGACTAGACCCGTACATGTGTAAATAATGGGATAAATTTTGCGCGAGAAGATCAAAACTTCACTGAAGAGATCCGAGGAGAGTCCGACTGAAATCAAATTCTGCGAGAGAAGAAACAAAGCGAAACGAAGAAAAGGAGGGTTTTCATGGAAGATTACCAGGTGGGTTTAAATCTAAGCTGCACTTTACTGCAATTCGTTATCAAATTAACTCAACTTGCTTACCAGAACTTTTAAAAACATGGTATTATCGAAATTCCAACATCGGTTTCTGTAAATCAACAATAAAGCTAGAACATCTAATACTTGGAATATGATGAACTTCGGATTTTTCTTTTTCTATGGAAATATTATATACAACGTCCTTCTAGAGGTTAATTTGATCCCCTAAATCTTGACTTTTGGATCGTATTTGCTATTCATTCTTGTTTTTACCTACCCCAAGCAATAGTAATTGATTCTGAGAGTTGATGCGTTATTTGTTAATAGACATGTCTACCTCTGTCATGCTCATTTTAAATTGGCAAAAATGCTATACCTTTCCATTCATCCGAGAGGTTGTCAGGTCTAAGTTAATTACAAGGCAAAGAATTTGTTGAAGAGCATCCACCAGTTTATTGTTCAAGGCCGGATTTCACTTACTGAATGGTCATACTTTTCCAATTTACGTCTGTTTTCTGTACTTTGTGTGCCGTGATTCTTAGGTTAATTATAAACAGCATCATCTTAAGGACGCTGTTAATGGTACAAATTGAACTGGCTGCTAATAATTGTGCTTCTCATTTCTATATAATATCTAGTTTTAGCAGCTAATTCTGCTAAAAGTTTCAAGAATTTTGCCTTCTCCACTCACAAGGTTTGAACAACACTTTCAGATTGAAGAGAGAAAGCAGGCAGCAGCAGATGTTCTATCTAACTATTCCCAATTTGCTATGGTATGCATAGGGGAGGGAGTTCGACCATGCGACTTAAGGTTGCATTTGATGAAGGTAACTAAGAGATTCCTTGCGTTAACACCCTTGTTTTTGTTGTTACTCAAGATGGCTGTTTTTAAGTTTCTAATAGTCTTTGCGTAACCAATGCTTCGTGATTCTGAGTTTGTGGTAACGTCTGGCGTATATTTATATAATGCCCAGTTAGCCTCTTAGCCCCCTAACCTGATTTTTCGTCTCTTGGTAGTCAAGGGGGCCTTTATTGGATGTCTAAGCTTGTCTTTACTTTTAGATTTGGGATTGCTCAAACTTTTTGTGTCAAATAGTCAAATTAGGATATGCCGATTATAAAATGAGTGTCTGGTTGCTTCTACATCCAAGAGTTCCTTCCATGGTCATACATGTTTAGATTCACAAAAACTGGATGTTCTTAAGTCCAACAGCTCCTATCATGAACTAAGGTCTAGGTGATACTGGATCATGGTTAGGCTTAAAATTATAAATGTTGGGCGAGTATTATTTGTGAAATCGTGTATGTTGGCTCATTTGGTATTTGTCCATTGGCTTTGTCACATTTAAGACATGGGAAAGTGGTGTCAGGTAATTTTTTATTGCATTAAATGTCTTGTGTGCTTGCATTCTTAATTTTCTGCTGATCAGTAACCTCCCTCTAATTTGGACTGTTTTTTGCTGAACTGAATTATCATTTTGTTCAGGAAATCTCAGGCATGCCGACTTCTTTGACTTCTTTAAAGAGAAAACCACGGCAGCGTGTAGTGTCTCCTGATTCTGCAATGGGCGAGTCATCCAACTCTGGTGGGACGAGAGGAGGAGATAAAACAGACATTTTGTAAATTCTTTGTTTTCCTGAAAAACCAGTGTGATGAATCTATTTCATCTAGGGTTGGGACTCCATATAACTTTTAGCCTTCGGGTCTAATTTTGTTGCCAAATTACATTAAAACTGTTCTTTGTAGATATGCTCCATAATTACATGTGTAACTGTTTGTATCCTAAATGTGATGTTTTTTATCTCATACTAGTTATTCATGACTTGTGACATGTGGTATTTGTTTCTCCCACTGCATATCAGATCCCGCTGGGAACATTTCAACTTAATTAGGATAAATTCCTCTGCTTTCTTAGCATGGGCCGTAATATCTAGGTGAGCTGAGAATAGCTAGATGAACTATGAGGTAGTTGTTTGTAGAAACATTCTTTTGTCCACTAGAAACTCCTTTTTATATTTAAGAGCTCGGCATCTAATTTGCTGATCAGGGATACCTTAGTATTTTCGGTTCATTTCCTCCTTTCCGGTTCTCTTCAGTTATGTTTTTCAATTTCCTGCGACATATCAATAATCCATAGGTAAATATGATTTTGGAGTGAGAATCAAATAACAACTATTTTTACTGAGTACACTTTTAAGCAGAAGGCAGTAATAAATCCTTTCCCAATTTGCTTTTACAGGGTTACAACCCAACTAGGCGTAGATAATCATGAAATTTTCTTTCGTGATTTCAAACGAAAGACTAATTTCATTTGCCATATAAAGCACATTATTTAGGCGATAACTCTTTTTAGTGCTATTGATCAAAAAAAAAAAAAAAAGACTCTTTTTAGTGCGAGTCAGAATGCCCAAAATACCTAAAGGGTGAAAAACACACCAACTCTTTTTAGTGCGAGTCAGAATGCCCAAAATACCTAAAGGGTGAAAAACACACTTTGCCAGTCTGGCCTATCTATCTCCTGTTTACCAGTCATGACTCATTCACATTCACTACACAGTATAGAGGTGAAAACCATTTCCTGCCAACAACTTACAAGTGCACTACATACATCAAAGCCCAAGATTACTGTGAGTGAATAATTGTTTGTAGTCTCCCATAATGTGGGAACGCCGTCAGTGTTGTCAGAATCGAAGGTGCTTCCTTTATGCTTCCAGGAACTACCCCTATATCCTAGACGCGAGTATAACAAAGTTTGCAGAAGATTTTAACTTTTAAGACCACTGGAACTTTCGAAATCTGACAGAAAAATAAGTGCCCATTCAAGTTTACCACCACTGGACAAGGAACAACAACACTTAAACGGGAAGCATGAATTTTCAAAGACATTGAATTAGTGAAAGCAAGCAGAAAATGCTTACTATAGAATCAAGGGTTCATCATACCAACTTGTCAAGAGCAATTTACAACAATAAAGTGGAAAGTATAAATAGAGACACTAATTTGCATGAAACTCAAACAAGATGTAATAGGGAGTTTTAAAATGAAATACCGATAGACCAAAAAAACACCAGCCTCTTGATTTGTGCAATCGAAAACTCGAGGGTCAAGTATACAAAGGCAATTCTACGCAATGAAAGCATCAAGCAAACATCGAGAGTGATGTAAAACGTCATAGATTACTATTGCAGCAACAAAACTCAAACATCCAACAAGATCACCAAACAGCTGGCAACTTCTTGTGATGTACTCTCTCAGACCTAGATGGGAAAATCTCTTCTCCAGCAATAATAACAAGAGCAACCTCAATTCCACAGAGATAACATGGGTATATACAAAATCTCGGTCTACTTAAATCGAATAACAATTCTCGCCTAAAATCCTTGTCATGCATGATGCAGGCACTAGATTCTCGCCATAATAAAGTCTTACTCAAGAAAAACCTCATACAACCATGACATATCAAGTCTGGCACCTACTGCCAGCGTAGGGCCTATTCTATCGCTTACTGCAGGAAATAGCCAAATGTATAAAGCTTCATAGTTTAATACAAAGATTAGTACAGTAAAGCTTTAAAAGATTGGCATAGACCAGTTATGTGAGACATCACTACCTCTATCAGTCTCAGATAATCAAACTTTTACGGGTTAATTCATATCACCACCATTAACTTTCCTATCCATTATCAACTTAACGATGGATTAGATCGACTCTGACAGTAAGAGGGTGATTATATAATCAATCACCCAACAAAAGTAATAAAGTTGGCTTTTGCTCTATCAATGGGCTCTAAAGCAAATAGAGCTGTTAAACTGTTAGTTACTATCCCCAAAATATACCAGAAGAATCCTGTATCAATGGTTTAATCAAATAGACGGGTAGAATAGGAGATGTATCAGAATCAATTTGTAAGTGGGTTCATAACCAAGTGCACACCAGATTATGAATAATCAAAATCAGATTAACCTTTGATCAGAAGTTGCTTATTCCTTTATTTTCACAATATGAAATTGACATCACTAATACTAAAACCCCTAAAAATTTATCTTAAATTGGATAATTCTATAACCAAACCATTCACTAAAAACTTACAAATTGACTAACCCAAATAATTAAAATCGAAATTAGCAATTATTTCATAACATTTCAATACTAATTGATAAAAACGAAATTAAACTCAGAAACAACAAAAACTACCAGAAAGATAATCTTGATTATCACAGGCTCTACATTTCCATGACGCTTTTTGATTTGGGAGCATACAAAGAGTAAACAATCGACTGTCTTTTAGCTATTTCAAGTTGAGATATTCCTTGAGAAACCGCAGAAGAGATTGATGAAGGATCTGAAAGGTTTTTATTCTGATGAAACCCATCAATAGTTCTTCTCTTAGCATACTCTCTGATATTATAGTCTGAGAAATTTTTAGATGTTCTTAGTAAAGACCTGAACAGGGACAGAATTTCAGCTCTTGGAGCAGCCATTAGCAAGGAGACTGGAGAGGTTCGAGATTCTCAAGCACGGTAGAAAACTGTGGGGGATATCACTTCTAAGAATCGCTTTTACAGGAAACGATTATAATAGCTGTATCGGACCGTTATAACGGCTCAAATGAGGCGTTCTTTTTCAGGAATTTTGATAAAGTACTCCGGTTTTTTTATATCCATAAAATTAATGTTCTTGTTTTTTTCAAACTTTCTAAAATGCCCTTAGCGTTTATTTTCACCCCTTGGGTCTGCATAATGGAGTCAATGGTCGTTTATCTAGTCAAAAACTGGGTCAAATTACCATAAACCCCCCACACTAAACCTAAATCGAGTAAGAGCATGTAAATCTTATATTCCCCTCTTTCATCACTTCTCTCCAACAGTCGCGTTCTTCTTATCTTCTTTATCTCCTTTTCTGTAATGAAATCAATACTCCTATTACTGCTCTGTTTAATTAGGATTTTTGAACTAAACAAAGACAATTTTGATAGAAATTCGGGTTGTATTTGAAGGGAAAAAGAATCACATTTTGGTATATATATTTTTGGGGGTTGAACTGTTTTTAGGGTTTCATAAAATAAATAGTCGGGGAAGAAGATGAATCTCAAAAACAGCGGTAGTTGCTGCAAGTGATGTGGCTGGCGTGAATGAACAGAGTTGCGGTGAAGGTGTGATGCTGCCATTGATTTCGTGATGGAAGAGAAGAAGATTGCTGCAGTATTAGAATTGAATGGATTATGAGCAATGGGTTGTGGTGAGAATCAGTCCACAACAACACTAATAGGAAGAAGAAAAGTGGTTTATTAATGGCAATGATTATGATTTTTGATGAATGTTGGTTTGAAATTCTCTCAATTTGAAAGAATGGGTTCATATTTATCCATCTTCTGCATGTTTGTTTAAACTTGAGGCTTGAATTCATCATCAATGTCAAATGTGGGGATTTTTTTATTGATTAGGGTTCTTGAAGATTTGGGGATTTTCTAGTATTATGAACTTCTTTTGCTAATTTATGAAATTAGTAGTTGTATTTTTTTTAATGATTTTGATGATTGTTCAATTCAAATTAATGTAATTTCAAATTTAGTTTCAAATTAATGATGGTGAGAGTTGGTAATGTTGTTTTAATGAAGGTTTGTGGTGCAGAACAAGGTTACAGCTGCTGTGCTAACAGGGTTCATGGGGGTGGAGATTCAAATGAAGAAGGTTATGTTGGTGAATTGAAGTTAAAACAAAGAAGACCTTGTGCTGGTGATTGAGAAGCCGAGAAGAAATTGAAATCTGGGGTTGTCTCTGCTGTTGAATCGGTAGAGGTGGAAATAGTGATTATCATGGGTCTGTAACGGACTTGAGTCTGAGATGGTGGCAGTATTGAATTTTTGTAATGGTTAGATGTATGCTTAGGTCACAGGTGGCGGATTTGTGTTGATGTTGTGCAAGGAACTGAAATTGTAGGCATAAATGGGCCATTGATGGTTGTTTTCCACTGAGATTTCAAGAATGGATGCAATGGATTGATTCTGGTGCTACTGCCATGGTCACAGTGATGACACTGCAGTTGTAGGTGCAGGCTGGGAATGTAGAGAATAAATGGGAGCTAAGAAGATGTTTGATGAGTTGATGCTGGTGGTAATGGTTGTATGCATTTGAAGTGATAAACGGGAAATGGCTGTGTTGGTTGGCTGCAGTGGTGAAGCTGGGTAATGGAGTTGCAGAGTAAATGGAAGTTTATGATGTTGCAGAACTGTAGATGGCATGGTGGTATTGAGCTGAAACAGATAGAAACATGAAGCTGGTAGTGTTGTGTGTTTGGCTCAGAAATGGGTTGTGCAGTGAGCAAATGTCGTGGCGGTGGTATTACAGGCAATTGTAATTGCAGGTGTGTGGCAGAAAGCTGCAGTTCAAGTTGTTGTTGGTATTCTGAATGAGTAAGATTGCAGGTGGTCGGCACTGGGAGATAGTTTGGGCTGCTAGAAGAGACTGGTGTTGTTTTGGTTGATGGGTGTTGGTTTGCTGGCTAGAATTGCAGGAGCTGATATTGAGCTGAACTACAAGTGGATGTTTAATCTGTTGGTGTTGTATGGATGTATGGGTCTAATCTGTATATTGCAGAAAAGGAACTGAACTGAAATAGGTATGAGCAGTTGGTAGGAACACATGATGTTGCTGTTGGCTATACTGCATGTGGACTGTGAAGAAGATGGTCAATGAAGCTCAAACAGAAGATGTGGATTCTGCATTTTGCACAGCACAAATAAGAAAAGTGGAGTTGACTCGACTCGACTCAACTCGGCGTTTCAAGTCTGCGATTCAAAAAAATCAAACTCTACTCAGGAGGAAGGGCTTTTTGGACATTTTGATACTGCCACCTAAGCGTTAACAGCTGCTAACTGTCATTTACCGTTTTTTAAATAAAACAGTCAAGGCAAGGGTACTTTAACAAATTTTTAAAAAACGGGGGTATTTTTTTAGTGTAATGTTAAAAGTAGGGGTACTTTATCAAAAAGCCCTTCTTTTTCTTCTATTTTACGGGTGTGGGTATTCTCATCCGGACACCGGACTGGTGCTTCTCTTACCAAGTGTAAGGACTATGGAATAGACTGTATCAGAGTCTATCTCTTTCAAAGATGAAAGAGAGTCTAGTCGAAGGAGTGCAAAATCCACTATCTGATAGATGGTATACATATTATACTGGAAATTATGTCTTCTTTTTTTTCATTTCAGTTTCAGAAGGCAAAATGTTTAACATTTATTTGAGTTGAATTTTATAAGGCCAACATTTTGCCGTTTTTTGTATTTCAGCTTCAAAAGGCAAAGAGTTTGTCGTTTTTATTTTCTTTATTTCACAAGGCTAACTGTATGTGTGTGTTGAAGACTTCCACTCACTCGATCGGCTGAAAGAGAGTACGATTGAGTTTGGGGCTAAAGAGGCTTTTCCTCTACCCATAGTTGGACCAAATTTGATCAAGTATTTCATTAGAGACTCTAACCCACATAGTCCTTGCTCTAAGCAAAAGGTTAGATATAGCTTTTGCTTATGAATTTTGGTTTTCTCTTCCCTGATACCGTCATTCCTAATCTTCTTGCTATTGCGTCTGACCATCATCTTATCTTCATCAACTCCAAACCCAATTGGAAGAGTGGTCACATTCATTTCAAATTCTTTGGCCCTTAGTTGGATCATGAAAACTGCAAGAAAATCATTGGGTTCTTCTGCTTTTATGATTGCTAGAAAACTCAAGGATGTTAAATTCAAAGTTAGAATCTGAACAAGGAGGTTTATGACAGTATGAAGACCAATGTTTAGGAGATAGAAAAAAGGAATGGATATATAAGAATTACTCCAATCAAGGCAGAGCCAAGTCAAAAATGCTTCCAGAATAAAAATCAAGCGTTGGGATGATGTTGAAGAAAAATTCTGGAAAGCTAAGAGCGGAGACTAAAAAATCAAGTTGGGAGTTAGAAATACCAGTTTCTTTCATAGAACTACCATGAATAGATCGATAAAAACAAACAAAACAAAAAACTACCAAGAATAGACTCAGAAGAAGCATATAGTTGAAACTATTCAGAATTCTGAAGGTATTTGGCTAACTGACAAATATGAAGCACTAAGAGTTTCACTAACCATTTCAAAACCATGGCTACTACCAATACAAATATTATTAACTTTGATATCATAAACCTTATACCTACCACCATCACCCACTAAGATAACATTCTCCTGAAATCCACCCATGATATTATGGAAATCAAGAACATCCAGTTTGATTGGTGACAAGGATCCTAGTCCCAATAGTTTCTCTCCGGATTTTCTTTCAAGCCAATTGGAACGTTGTGAGAGATGTAATAATCCACATGGTTTAAAACTTTTTGAATTTGGATTCATGATCAAGGAAATAAACTCCACATTTGCATCCCTTATACTCAAAATTGATAATTATACTTCTCATGTTCATTTTAGACCAATTAGTTTATGTAACCTAAATTACAAAATTATATCTAAACTCATTGCTCAGAGAATGAAACTGATGTTAGATAAAAGCATATCTCCCTGCCAGTATGCTTTTATTCCTGAAAGAAAAATCTCTGACAATGTTGTTATTGCTCATGAGATAATTCATAATATGAAATTTTGTAAGTGTGTGTGTAGGGGAGAGGGGGGAGAAAGGTACCATGGGAATCAAAATTGATATGGATAGAGCTTTTGACAGGGTTTTCGAGGACTTTCTCATAGCCATAATAAAGAGGATGGGGTTCGGATGATCAAACAATGCATATCCACTAGCTAATAATCTGGTCATCCTGGTTAATGGAGTTCTATGTGATTTTTTCAGTCCTTATATAGGTTTAAGACAATAAGATCCCCTTTCACTTTTTCTTTTTATGTTCTGCATGGAAACCCTTTCTGGAACTCTTACTCATGCAGAAAATATAGATCTTATATCTAGTATTATAATTTGGAAGGATGCTCGTTTTATAAGTTATTTGTTATTTGTTGATGATCGTATGGTTTTTTGTATTGTCAATATTCTTGAATGCAATACTTAGTGGATAACTTCAGGATCTTCAGCACTTGTGGTCAATTCATTAGCTTCGACGAATCTCTAATCTTCTTTAGCAAAGATACCGATGACAACTTAACATTTTTTATTAACAAGTTTATGGAGGTTCATATGATACCCACTTATGATAAGTATCTGGGATCTCCTCTATTTACCAACAGAAGCACAATTAAGTCTTTCAAGTTTTGTGTTGGATAGCTGAAACAAAGACTTGTTGGATGAAAAACCAAGATGTTATATCTTGCTGGTAAAGTTACTTTTATCAGTACTGTTACTTCTACTTTCAGAATCTACTAGGTGAACTGCTTCAAATAACTCAAGCAAACTTGTCAGGATCTCAATAAATTTCAAAGAGATTTCTTTTGGGTAATGATATCAACAATCCAAAAGGGTAGTATCCAAAAGCTTAGAATTCTATCTGTAAGCCAAAAGAGCTAGAAGGCTTAGGATTCATTGATATGAAGATTTCAATAATGTTATGATAACAAAAACAGGGTGGTGACTGGATCAATATGAGAGTTTTTTCTGGTCTCACATTATGAAATCTAAGTACATTAAAGATAAAAATATCCTAAGTGAAAAAGCGAGGGTCTATCAACACCACCCAATAATTCGATTAGCAATTTGTATGGACTAACTCCTAAATACTTTACTAGAGAATCAACTAGACAGTCAGACTCAATCTAGATAAAAGTATCTCAAGGAGTTAATATCTCTCTCTTGATTTGATTTTTACTCAAGCTAAAAACAATAGCGAGTCTTTATCAAATACAAGGAATAACTTGGACGGTACCAAAGACCAATGTCCAAGGATCAACAATTATCAATCAACAACCAAAGGTTGGATTTCCAATTGATGATCACGAACGCACAACCTGTATTATTTCAATTATATAAAATATAATGCGGAAAAGAAATAACACGGACACCAGAAATTTTGTTAACGAGGAAACCGCAAATGCAGAAAAACCCCGGGACCTAGTCCAGATTGAATACACATTGTATTAAGCCGCTACATACACTAGCCTACTCCAAGCTAACTTCGGACTGGACTATAGTTGAACCCCAATCAGTCTCCCACCGATCCAAGGTACAGTTGTACTCCTACGCCTCTGATCCCAGCAGGATACTACGCACTTGATTCCCTTAGCTGATCTCACCCACAACCAAGAGTTGTTGCAACCCAAAATCACAGACTTGATAATAAACAAATCTGTCTCACATAGAAAAGTCTATCAAAGGATAAATCTGTCTCCCACAGATAAACCCTAGGTTTTGTTCCGTTTTAAGATATAAAATCAAGGTGAACAGGAACCAATTGATAATTCGGTCTTATATTCCCGAAGAACAACCTAGATTAATCAATCACCTCTCTACAATCCTTCCTGACTACACAAGCGGATTGTCGAGGAATCACAAACAGTGAGACGAAGATGTTTGTGACTTCTTTATCTTGCCTATCGGAGAACTCTCACGATCTCAATCCAATCAATCGATTGTACTCGTACGATATAAGATGCAAGATCAGATCACACAACTACGACAAAAGTAGTATCGGTCTGGCTTCACAATCCCAATGAAGTCTTTAAGTCGTTAACCTGATTTTAGAGAAGAAAATCAAAGGTTAATGGAGATCGACTCTAGCGGGCGCACTAGTAACACACATACGTGTGGGGATTAGTTTTGCACAATGCTATATGTCTCTTTTATATAGCCTTCAAATCAGGGTTTTGTCTTAGTTACAAAGCAATCCTTATTCATTGTTAGATGAAAACCCGATTTAGATTCAAGCTAATATTTCTCAACCGTTAGATCGAAAACTTAGCTTGTCACACACACTTGGGTAGACGTTTACTGGGTTTGTGAAAACCATGCCCAAACGTGTACGTGTATGTTGGTTCAACATAGTAACCCAAAAGGTTAACCATATGAGCATTTCATATTAACCTTGTTCTTCTTCACCGTAACTAGTTCAATTGACTCAAATGAACTAGTTAAAGAGTTGTTCAATTGCTATGAGATCTTATGTAACTACACAAGACACAATTGAAACAAAGATGATTCGATTCGATTGAATTGTCTCATGAACATTATAGCCACGGCTTGCATAAAGCATTCCTTATTAATTTAATGTTTCATGTTCAGAGCACATCTTTAGATCATAACCACTTAAGCTCACAAAAAAGTTCGCGGACTTAAGTTAATCGGTTGAGTTTTCCAAACTCAGCAGAAATTCTCGGAAAGAGAACTTCCGCCAGTTCGCGGACTTAGCACACAAACGAGTTTTGGAAAATCCAGCAGAAATTCTCGGTCGAGAACTTCCGACAGTTCGCGGACTTGGCAAGCCAATTCCACAATCCTCCCGATTTCTCTTGATCAAAAAAGTTCGAAAACTTCGGTTCAAGGAATACATGGTTATGTAATATAAACTCTCATTTCAATCATTGAGACATTCTCAGAGGACGCTATGCAGCCGTTATTCACAGACCGATTCACGTCAGAGCAATTCTCAAGGTGATTGAAACTTTTCATGACTTTCATCACTAGGTGAAGATAAACTTGATCAAAGCGAAACGCTTTACTAACACACGATTTCGAGATAAAAGATAAGCAATGAATGCTCAAATCGAAATGTCAAATGTGTATGATCTAGTCTATATAGCATACGACTTTTATCTCATAAGAAGTAGGAGATAGAATATATAGACTTTTGAGTGATAGATAAGTTCAAGTCTCCACATACCTTTTTGTTGATGAAGTTCCACGGTTCCTTGTATAGATCTTCGTCGTTGTATGATGAATCGCCATGAAGTCCTTGAGATCAACTACACTTTTCTATCCTAGTCCGAGACTTAGCTATGTAGGCTAGAAATCAAGACTCATAGTTTTGATCACTAACATTGATAAACATGCTTGAGATAGCAACTCATGCGAGGTTGACCGAGCTATGCTCTAACAATCTCCCCCTTTGTCAATTTTAGTGACAAAACTATTAATACATATGGAATACAAAAAAGATAAATTTTAGTGGCTCTTATTCCATAGTCTAATCTTCAACGTTCCTTGAAATCTTCGCCCTTCCAAGTACTCCAATGATCCCAAAGGTTGTAAGTTTAGCATCACCGTTGTTGAATATACGTAGCTATAACAATGAGAGAAATCGAGATTCTCGATAATTATTATACAGTGTCATAGTATTATTATGTAATATCAAAGTCCAATTGTATCACGACTTTAACGATAATACTACGGTGATATGTATCACTCCCCCTTAGTCAATACTCCATCTCGATCATGGAAACCACTCCCCCTTACACAATTATCCGAAAACCATATGTATTTGTAGTGTGAACCACATTATTTCTCCCCTTTTTTGTCAATAAAATTGGCAAAGGTACAAGAACGGGATCATAATGAAATTTCCACAAGAGACATTTCATAGACTAAAATAAAAATACATACCAACTTAATTTAGATGCAATCATAAAGCCGAAGCTAAAATTCATCAAGGAGTTTTAAGATACAAGATAACTGGCAGGCCTCGAAAAGGGTATTAGAAATTATCCCCGGCCAAAAAACTTGGTGGGCCCGGAGATATGTATAAAATTAAGCGCAATAAAAACGGGGGCCTACAGTAATACCGCAAGTGCACGGTCGTCAGTTGTAGCTCGTGCAAGTACGGGTCGATCCACAGAGATCGGGAGTGTTTGGAGTTTTCTAGCTATTTTGGGCTCGTAAATTGTTGTTGTTGGGCTTTGAATACCCTTTGAGTAAATTGGGTTGAACTGAGCTTGGGCTCAGAAATGTGGACCATGGGCTTTAGGTCTTAAACCTTGTTTTGGGCTTTTGGGCTAACAGTGAACTGAACTTGGGCTCAACAGTTCAACTGTGAATTGGGCTCAGTGTCTTTTGATGTGAACTGGGCTTTGGTTTGTAAAGGGCCAATGGTTAAAAACCCAGGCTTTGGACTTATGGGCTTCTGAGGCTTTTGGGCTCAATGCAGCAGCAGCAGCAGTGGAAGGAAAAGGCAACAGGAGAGTTGCAGGGCAGAGGCAAGTGCACAGCAGCAGGGGAAAGAAAAGGCAGCTGCAGCTATAGCAGCAGCAGGATCAGGAGCAGCAGCAGGATAAGCACAGCAGGAGAAGCACATGTACTTGCTAACTCAACAAAAGCTTCAGTTTCCAGAGTTGTGCAGTTTAAGCAATTGAGAAGAGATTATGCAAATGTCTAAGATGATGCAGTGATGCTACAGCTACACAGAATGGAAATGATAATGATACAGAACAGAATGCTAATGCTAGGATGCAAGGTATAGCTAAGTAGCAAAGTTAATGAACAACTACAGATGATTACTAACTAATATTTACAAGACTAAAATGATTACTAAGTTACAACTACAGATGCTAAAATGCTATTAACTACAGCATGAGATGCAGGTGGTAGACAGATGCAAATGGCAGAAAATTATGCAAGATATGCAACTGCACAGAAAAGCAAGGTAAAGAAAAAAACGGCAATTAACAGGAAAGACAATGGAGAAAATGAAGAACTAAACAACAACAATCAGATAACAGTGCAAGTGAACCAAGGCCTAAGCCAAGGGCAAGGGAGATGGTGAAACTAACAGAGCAAGGCTAAGGCATTCTTCTAGAGTGGGAAGAGAACTAGCTTGCTATGAGCACTAGTTTCTCCCAAAGCTCAATCAACACTGCAACCTAAGCATACACAAGGAATGGCAAGAAAATCAGCTTGCTATGAGCACTGATTTCTTCCATTGCACAATTAGTTCAAAGCTTCACAGATACCTAGCCTAGCATTCCATCAATTGTGACAGCAAATTAAACACAACATTACACAAACATTACATGGCAGTGAGCAACAACACATGTTAACAGGACAAATGTAACAGGAATGAATTGGAAATCAAACATGAAATTAAACAAGCACATAACATTAACAGAACATAACATAAGCACATTTAACAGTGACAAAGCAAGAAATTAAAACATACACATTTAACTGAAATTGAACTGAAACATGAACTGAGCTGAAACTGAAAATTAACAGGACATGAAAGTCCTGGATGCTGGCTATTCCAAGCATCCTCTTTACATCACACACCCACAAGGCTATTTATAGTCCAACACAATTAGGGTTCTACCCATTTTCCCAAAATAACAGTAGGCTAGGGTTTGGATTACTCACCCAATTTGACACAACCACTCCATTTTGATGTCGACCCATGCTTCTATTTGTTCTCCTGTATCACCTCCATGCATCAATTGCTTCTCTAGCACACGTTAATCCATCAACCCATAACCTAGGGTTTAGGTTAGGTAATAAGTTGATGGGATAAAGGGCTAGAATGATGGGGGGAAGTTTTCAATCACGTGTAGGATGATGACGGAGGTGGTATGGTGGTGGACATGGTGGTACGGCGGAGCGGCAGTGGAGTTGGTGGTGGAGCAGTTGCAGAGGAGAAGGAAGGAAGAAGAAAGAAAGAGAGAATGGGTCGAGTTTAGGGTATAGGTATAGGTTGCTAGTGTGTGAGGCGGATCCATCGAGTCTTGATGTTCTGTGACTCTGAGTTGCGAGATGCGAAGATGGTAGGTAGATCGGACGGTGATGCGGAGGCAAGCGAAAAGAGACCGTCGGATGAAGGGATACAACGAAGTTAACGGCTCTAGATGGGGTTAGGTGTTGTAGTGTAAGGCGGAGATATCAAACTTTGATGAACAGCAAAGGAGCGACCGTTGGATTCAACTACCATCTAATCTGAAGGCTTGGAATTTCAGCGCTGTGGTGCTTGGCAGAGACTTCAGATTTTGATGCTCTATGAAGGAGCGACCGTCGGATGCTTCTGAGAACTGATCTGATGGCTGAGAACGGAGGCGTTTTTGTGTGTAGAAAATGAGGTTGTGCGCACCATTCTTCGCGGCTTCCTTGCGTAATTTCTCCCGGCTTTTCACTACTTCTCTGCTCTTTTTGCTCCGCGACTCATCCGAACTTTATTTATTACCTAAAAATGCAAAATTAATTAATAAAAATATTTATTCTTGAAAACAATGAAAATACAGAATATGGGATAAAATGTAATTAATACACAAAAGATGAGTTAAATGCCAACAAAAAGGGATAGATATATATTTAGCACTCATCAAATACCCCCAAACCTGAATTTTACTTGTCCTCAAGTAAAACAAAACTAAGGAAATCCTAACTATACCACTGTCGCTGGTCTCTCGAATGCATTTAGCGTATGCACTAAGCCTTTTAAACCACTAAGTGTCCCTAGTGGACGAGTTGAAGTCTCGTGAAGGTTTGCTTAGAACGTACCTACAAAGTTCTAGGTCAAAATATAAGCTCAGATTCCATCAAATGTGACATGTGCAAAATAGTTTAAGCTCACAGCAAAATGGAGATGTCAATCTAGCTATCAAAGGCACAATCCTAGCACTGATAACAAAAAAAGACATGTGATAAGAGTGTAAAGTGTATCTACACATGTGTAAAGAAAGATCTGAAGTTATGACTACTAATCACCAAGAGATAGTTCTCAGGCTAAGAACTGAGGTCGAAATCTAGCTAGCTGTCCGGACTTTACGAGAATTGTGAATGAGTTGGAGGTATTTCACAATTACTCGCGTTGTACATCAATGGCATACACCCTCCTTGCTTATTACAAAGAACAACAAAAGATGACTATTTACATGACTCTTATTTACATTGACTACTCTCTTTTTATTTTTGGAACAAGAGATGATGGAATTGATAAATACTTGATTGATTTTTTGTATTTTTCAGATATATTTTTTTTTCTCTTTTTTTTTTTTTTTTTTCTGAATATTACATCGTTTTTTTTTTTTTTTTTTTTTTTTTTTTAGCATAAGGAAACACTTTTGATACAAAACAAAAAGAAACAAAAGATTACATGACACTTTGCAAGAGGTAGCCCTTTTTGATGCACCCAGTTAAATTCGATGGTTGTCTTTCTTAATGTAACCTCCACCTTCTATCCCAACCAACCAAAGAACAAGCTAGTCAAGTTTCGTTCAGTATTCTAAAGTGATTGGCAATCGTAACTTCCTATCAAACACCTTGAAGATCGAGGCCAAACATGTATTGGTAGATCGTGCGCGTGCAAATTTCTTATCACTATGTGAATTGTGCTAGAATCAGGGTGCCTAAATATCTAGACTAAGACTCCTAATAAAAATACATATTTGCACAAGAGTCAACATTTCAAGGTAAATGAGCTCCATTTTTTATGATTTTTCATTTTTTAATTTTTTTGAATTTTGATTTTTGAATTTTTTTTTTTTTTTTTGGAATTTTTCAATTTTTTCAAAAAGAAGGAGTTTGTTTTCAATTATGGCAAATTATCATGGTATCTACTCTATACCCCCAAACCTAAACTAAACATTGTCCTCAATGTTTCAAAATATGGAAAGAATTATAAAACAACATATGGAAAGGGACATGCTGAGTAGAGTAAAAGGAGAGAGAATACCCGATTTCGGCGAAAGCAGAATTAAAACTCCGTTATTCAAGGCAAAAATCCAACATATTTCAGCCGAGATCATATTGGATTAGCAAAATATATACAAAAGGAACAAAAGGGTTTTTAAGAAATTTTATCTACTGGATTATATACAAAAAAATCACCCATACACCAACAATCTAAAGAGTTGAGGATCAACCCAAAAGAAAAAGTGTAGAGACATAGAAAGTTTCAAAACACTAAAATTGGACTTAAATGGGAGAAAAATAAAACTTTTTTTTTTTTTTTTTTTTTTTTTGGTTTTTTTTTTTTTTGGTTTTTAAAACAGGAAAAAAGTAAAGTAATTTTTTTTTTTGTTTTTTTTTTTTTTTTTTTTTAAGAAAATAAAATTTGGTTTTTGAATTGGGAGCAAGCCCACTGTTTGTCCTCTAATGGAATGAAGGCTGCGGCCCAAGAAACACTAAGTTTTAATTTTGAAAGTTTAATTTGGCCCAGTTGGTTAAGGCCCGACGTTTGTTTTAAAACTTTGGTTTCGAGGTCCACTCTTGAGTGGAATACAAGTCCACAATCGGTTATAAGCTCAGCTGGGTTTAAACCCAGAGTCCAAAATACAAGTCCAATGAAAGAATTTAAACAAGCCCACAAATTAAACAAACAAGCCCACAAATAAATTATTACAAACCCAACAGAAAATAAGAGAAGCCCAAAAATTGGCTTTAATATTACATGCCCACAATTAAAAATTGGAAGCCCACAATTCGGGTTCTCTTAAATGGGTTACCTTTTAAGCACAGCCCAGCTGCTCTGATATTGTTGCAAAAACCCAGTTGGGTTTTGGTTCTTTTCCTTGGTGGCGTCCCAGCAGAGGAAAAACAGGTTCAGAACAGCAGGTCCAACAGCAAATGAAGTGGAGCAGATGCAGATGCAAATGCTATGAAATGAAATACAAAATAGCTAAAGAAAAACACAGATAAAACACAGCACCAATCCCCGGCAACGGCGCCAAAAACTTGATAGGCTTCTAAAAGGTCCTAAAAATTATCCCCGGCCAAAAAACTTGGTGGGCCCGGAGATATGTATAAAATTAAGCGCAATAAAAACGGGGGCCTACAGTAATACCGCAAGTGCACGGTCGTCAGTTGTAGCTCGTGCAAGTACGGGTCGATCCACAAAGATCGGGAGTGTTTGGAGTTTTCTAGCTATTTTGGGCTCGTAAATTGTTGTTGTTGGGCTTTGAATACCCTTTGAGTAAATTGGGTTGAACTGAGCTTGGGCTCAGAAATGTGGACTATGGGCTTTAGGTCTTAAACCTTGTTTTGGGCTTTTGGGCTAACAGTGAACTGAACTTGGGCTCAACAGTTCAACTGTGAATTGGGCTCAGTGTCTTTTGATGTGAACTGGGCTTTGGTTTGTAAAGGGCCAATGGTTAAAAACCCAGGCTTTGGACTTATGGGCTTCTGAGGCTTTTGGGCTCAATGCAGCAGCAGCAGCAGTGGAAGGAAAAGGCAACAGGAGAGTTGCAGGGCAGAGGCAAGTGCACAGCAGCAGGGGAAAGAAAAGGCAGCTGCAGCTATAGCAGCAGCAGGATCAGGAGCAGCAGCAGGATAAGCACAGCAGGAGAAGCACATGTACTTGCTAACTCAACAAAAGCTTCAGTTTCCAGAGTTGTGCAGTTTAAGCAATTGAGAAGAGATTATGCAAATGTCTAAGATGATGCAGTGATGCTACAGCTACACATAATGGAAATGATAATGATACAGAACAGAATGCTAATGCTAGGATGCAAGGTATAGCTAAGTAGCAAAGTTAATGAACAACCACAGATGATTACTAACTAATATTTACAAGACTAAAATGATTACTAAGTTACAACTACAGATGCTAAAATGCTATTAACTACAGCATGAGATGCAGGTGGTAGACAGATGCAAATGGCAGAAAATTATGCAAGATATGCAACTGCACAGAAAAGCAAGGTAAAGAAAAACAACGGCAATTAACAGGAAAGACAATGGAGAAAATGAAGAAACTAAACAACAACAATCAGATAACAGTGCAAGTGAACCAAGGCCTAAGCCAAGGGCAAGGGAGATGGTGAAACTAACAGAGCAAGGCTAAGGCATTCTTCTAGAGTGGGAAGAGAACTAGCTTGCTATGAGCACTAGTTTCTCCCAAAGCTCAATCAACACTGCAACCTAAGCATACACAAGGAATGGCAAGAAAATCAGCTTACTATGAGCACTGATTTCTTCCATTGCACAATTAGTTCAAAGCTTCACAGATACCTAGCCTAGCATTCCATCAATTGTGACAGCAAATTAAACACAACATTACACAAACATTACATGGCAGTGAGCAACAACACATGTTAACAGGACAAATGTAACAAGAATGAATTGGAAATCAAACATGAAATTAAACAAGCACATAACATTAACAGAACATAACATAAGCACATTTAACAGTGACAAAGCAAGAAATTAAAACATACACATTTAACTGAAATTGAACTGAAACATGAACTGAGCTGAAACTGAAAATTAACAGGACATGAAAGTCCTGGATGCTGGCTATTCCAAGCATCCTCTTTACATCACACCCACAAGGCTATTTATAGTCCACAACACAATTAGGGTTCTACCCATTTTCCCAAAATAACAGTAGGCTAGGGTTTGTGATTACTCACCCAATTTGACACAACCAATCCATTTTGATGTCGACCCATGCTTCTATTTGTTCTCCTGTATCACCTCCATGCATCAATTGCTTCTCTAGCACACGTTAATCCATCAACCCATAACCTAGGGTTTAGGTTAGGTAATAAGTTGATGGGATAAAGGGCTAGAATGATGGGGGGAAGTTTTCAATCACGTGTAGGATGATGACGGAGGTGGTATGGTGGTGGACATGGTGGTACGGCGGAGCGGCAGTGGAGTTGGTGGTGGAGCAGTTGCAGAGGAGAAGGAAGGAAGGAAGAAAGAAAGAAGAGAAGAATGGGTCGAGTTTAGGGTATAGGTATAGGTTGCTAGTGTGTGAGGCGGATCCATCGAGTCTTGATGTTCTGTGACTCTGAGTTGCGAGATGCGAAGATGGTAGGTAGATCGGACGGTGATGCGGAGGCAAGCGAAAAGAGACCGTCGGATGAAGGGATACAACGAAGTTAACGGCTCTAGATGGGGTTAGGTGTTGTAGTGTAAGGCGGAGATATCAAACTTTGATGAACAGCAAAGGAGCGACCGTTGGATTCAACTACCATCTAATCTGAAGGCTTGGAATTTCAGCGCTGTGGTGCTTGGCAGAGACTTCAGATTTTGATGCTCTATGAAGGAGCGACCGTCGGATGCTTCTGAGAACTGATCTGATGGCTGAGAACGGAGGCGTTTTTGTGTGTAGAAAATGAGGTTGTGCGCACCATTCTTCGCGGCTTCCTTGCGTAATTTCTCCCGGCTTTTCACTACTTCTCTGCTCTTTTTGCTCCGCGACTCATCCGAACTTTATTTATTACCTAAAAATGCAAAATTAATTAATAAAAATATTTATTCTTGAAAACAATGAAAATACAGAATATGGGATAAAATGTAGAATTAATACACAAAAGATGAGTTAAATGCCAACAAAAAGGGATAGATATATACAATTTTTAGCACTCATCAATAACCCCTATAAAATTCCACAGCCGCACAACCCGCAAGATATTACCATTAAGCACAAGTTCAAAAGAACTCTCCCCCATTTGATGTCATTCCCGAGAGAACAACAAGAGCGACCTTAATTTCGAAAGAAAAGAGGGATTTTTTAATTGGACACCAAAAACCATAGGAATGATTTTCTATATCCAAAGCTCAACCAAATTAATCACAAGTAAACCCATGATTAAATCAATTGAAAACACAACTAAATCAAACCACAAAAGTGATCAATTTAATTGAAATGCTCAACATAAGTAAACTTACGGAGCTACGACTAAGGTAATCATACAGAGATGACTAACTTAATCGTTCACATACTCAACATAAGGAAAACCTTACGGAATATACGACTACATTAACCAATAGTACATGATTAGTATAGTCGTTCATATCTCAACACAAGAATTTGTGGAATATATGAAGACTCAACTAGATTAATTACAAGAGAACCTATAATTAATTTAATTGGAATACAAACAACCAAACTAATCACCGAAGTAATCAATTTAATTATTTTGGGCTCAACATAAGAGAACTTATGGAACCCCGACTAAGTTCATCATAGAATATGACAACCTTAACCGTACATGTACTCGACATAAGAAAGAAAACTTATGGAGTACAAACTAAATAACCAAACTGGTTGATTAATTTTGTTCCTAATGCTCGACATATAGCATCTTATGGAACAACCAACAAAGCCAAGGTAAATCGACTTAGTTGTAAGGTGCTCAACATAAGACACACAATGGAGCCTTCACGGTAAAACATAACAAGATGGATCAATGAAGATCAATACCGTGGATAACATACAAGGATCTATTCTAAATTTCCATCATAACGATATAATAGACTTTATCCTTGTCAAACAAAAGATTTTATCCTATTTTCCATCAAATACATGTCTGCATAGGCATAACTTTTGTACATGTCAAAAGTCCATTCGTCCTTTCATCAATACGAATACCGATTCATAAACGACTTTACTTTTGACCGCAATATGGGATCTTCAAGTTCACGGACGCAAACAAAACATATCCCATAAAAATATTGCAATATCACAAACCATTAAAATACTGCAATAAACATCATCCTCCAAATATTTTTAGAATTTAATACCAATAAACCTAAAAAATAACATAAGAAGATGAAAACAAAAATAGCTATGTGTAGTCACTATCATCGCTATTCAAAGCACTAGTTATTCTTCCAACTAATCCAAAAAGAAGACATACTAGGAAAATAAGAAGATGCATTACTCATCACCTTCATCATCGGACAATTTCCAAGTAGCTTGAATTGAATCCAACTCTTCCTTGAGCTCGGGACACTTGGTTCCACTTAACGACACTTGATATTTTAAGCACTTCACTCTTGCATTTACCTTGCTTACACCCTTGTAAACTTTTTGAATAAGCCTCAAGGTGGTAGGGTCTTCAACATAAAGAGGAGTACCTCTTTGTCGCTTGCGAACATTTTCCCTTATACGCCGAAAAGTACATGGACGAACAAGTTTGGGAACCCCAAGATAATTTCCAATAAAATCAAGTCCACGATCACGGAACATTTGGCTAATCAAACAAGGATAGCCTAACATCTTGATGTGAGAAGTCATTGTCATCATTTGAAGATGATAAAGCCACAAATATCAAGATCTGTATTGTCGGATGCAAGGAAGAAGACCAATTCCACAAACTCATAACTCCACCAAGAACAAAGGTTAGAGATGCCAAGTTTTCGAAACGCCATTAAAGCAATACTAAGATCATTGGTAGGAAGCTTTCCTTGACTCCAAACAACCTTCTTTCCACAAAGTCCAATAGAGATATCATCATATGAAGGACGTTCATCACTTGGTCTAGGTAACCCTACGTTGCCCAACGGTATTTTGGTGACCCTTGAAATTAACTCTCTATTAACAAGAAACCTTTCTCTATTTATCATGGATTTGAATTCCATCTTCTTAAAATCAACATCATGAATGTTGACATATAAAATACTTGTTAGAGAATCAAAACCTTCACCGAGGCCGTTAAAGATATTCCCAAGATTGAACTTTTTGAAGCAAGCTAAATCCTCTTCATATCCACTAAAGGTTTCCAATTTCTTTTCTAGAATAAAATCTTTGGAAGCAATCCTATCAAAAGTTCTAGCATAAGAATCATTCACAAACCTAATTCTAAGAGAATTTTGATCACAAGGAGGATTCAAGCTAGAGGATTTTGAGCTTTTAGAACTCCTTTTCATGCTTCTAGAAATCATCATAAAGAGATACACAAGAGGAGATTACTTACTTGAAGAGAACCTAAAACACCCTTCCTTTTGATTTATTCAAATAAGCTTTAATGGTGGAGAAGCACAAACCCTAGTTCACGTACGCGGACGGAAGATGAGAAAGGAGAAGGTTCGCGGACCACCAACACACACATATATATATATATATATATATATATATATATATATATATATATATATATATATATATATATATATATATCCCTCATTCGTGGGCTTGGGATGTACACGAACCGTGATCCACAAGACTTAAGGAAAAATCTTAGCCCTTTCCACATAAGTGGTAAACAACCAACAAAAAAGTGGAAGAAAACAGAGGTAATAGAAAGTTAACCAAACAACAGCACAACTGTACACAAATCAAGCCATTTCTTGCCCCACATCAAGATATGTACAAATGGGGAAAAGCCAGTCTTGTTACCAAGAGGCATAATGCGCAGAGGAATTCTCATGCGACACATATGTTTGATAGGTGTGAACAATACCTGTAGTATAATCAAAATAATAATGATAGCCAGGGCAGCTAGAGCTTTCTATCCTTCGTTGGTTCGGGCTAGAAGAAGGATATTTCCGATAACTGGGTTGTTTAGTATTAACAGTTTTAACACGACCAACACCCTTTCCGGAAAGATTCTTAGACTTAACAGAATTAAGTTTTTCTAAGAATTTAAAAACGCCTTCGAACGCTTTAAACAGATCTTTATCAATTGATCCATCACGATAGTATTCCTCATAGAGATCAAGAGTTAATCTAGTGAGGTTCCATATCCTTGAGCGTATTGAACGTTTTCCCAATTTTTCTTCCTTTTATTTTTTCCTCCAGATTGCTTCTGAACATCTAAATATCCCCTTTTAGATGAAGTAAGATTATCATGAGAATCCAGAGGTTTTAACCATAACAATCTTTGAACAATCTTTAAGGAATTCTGGCGTGCGTTACAGATGCCAGGAGCAAGTTTTCCAAAGAAATTTCCCATAGGGAAATTTATATGGAACAAACAAAAACAAACTCATTAGGTTTACCGTGTTTTCCTGCTCTGATACCAATTGAAAAAGCGGGGGTCTAACAACACCACCCAATAATTCGATTAGCAATCTGTATGGACTAACTCCGAAATACTTTACTAGAGAATCAACTAGACAGTCAGACTCAATCTAGATAAAAGTATCTCAAGGAGTTAATATCTCTCTCTTGATTTGATTTTTACTCAAGCTAAAAACAATAGCGAGTCTTTATCAAATACAAGGAATAACTTGGACGGTACCAAAGACCAATGTCCAAGGATCAATCAATATTAATCAACAACCAAAGGTTGGATTTCCAATTGATGATCACGAATGCACAACCTGTATTATTTCAATTATATAAAATATAATGCGTAAAAGAAATAACACATACACCAGAAATTTTGTTAACGAGGAAACCACAAATGCAGAAAAACCCCGGGACCTAGTCCAGATTGAATACACACTGTATTAAGCCGCTACAGACACTAGCCTACTCCAAGCTAACTTCGGACTGGACTATAGTTGAACCCCAATCAGTCTCCCACCGATCCAAGGTACAGTTGTACTCCTACGCCTCTGATCCCAGCAGGATACTACGCACTTGATTCCCTTAGCTGATCTCACCTACAACCAAGAGTTGCTGCAACCCAAAATCACAGACTTGATAATAAACAAATCTGTCTCACACGAAAAAGTCTATCAAAGGATAAATCTGTCTCCCACAGATAAACCCTAGGTTTTGTTCCGTCTTAAGATATAAAATCAAGGTGAACAGGAACCAATCGATAATACGGTCTTATATTCCTGAAGAACAACCTAGATTAATCAATCACCTCTCTAAAATCCTTCCTGACTACACAAGCGGATTGTCGAGGAATCACAAACAGTGAGACAAAGATGTTTGTGACTTCTTTATCTTGCCTATCGGAGAACTCTCACGATCTCAAGCCAATCAATCGATTGTACTCGTACGATAGAAGATGCAAGATCAGATCACACAACTACGATAAAAGTAGTATCGGTCTGGCTTCACAATCCCAATGAAGTCTTTAAGTCGTTAACCTGATTTTAGAGAAGAAAATCAAAGGTTAATGGAGATCGACTCTAGCGGGCGCACTAGTAACACACATACGTGTGGGGATTAGTTTTGCACAATGCTAGATGTCTCTTTTATATAGCCTTCAAATAAGGGTTTTGTCTTAGTTACAAAGCAATCCTTATTCATTTTTAGATGAAAACCTGATTTAGATTCAAGCTAATATTTCTCAACCGTTAGATCGAAAACTTAGCTTGTCACACACACTTGGGTAGACGTTTACTGGGTTTGTGAAAACCATGCCCAAACGTGTACGTGTATGTTGGTTCAACATAGTAACCCAAAAGGTTAACCATATGAGCATTTCATATTAACCTTGTTCTTCTTCACCGTAACTAGTTCAATTGACTCAAATGAACTAGTTAAAGAGTTGTTCAATTGCTATGAGATCTTATGTAACTACACAAGACACAATTGAAACAAAGATGATTCGATTCGATTGAATCGGCTCATGAACATTATAGCCACGGCTTGCATAAAGCATTCCTTATTAATTTAATGTTTCATGTTCAGAGCACATCTTTAGATCATAACCACTTAAGCTGACAAACAAGTTCGCGGACTTAAGTTAATCGGTTGAGTTTTCCAAACTCAGCAGAAATTCTCGGAAAGAGAACTTCCGCCAGTTCGCGGACTAGGTTCGCAGATTGAGTTCGCGGACTTAAGTTAATCGGTTGAGTTTTCCAAACTCAGCAGAAATTCTCGGAAAGAGAACTTCCGCCAGTTCGCGGATTTAGCACACAAACGAGTTTTGGAAAATTCAGCAGAAATTCTCAGTCGAGAACTTCCGACAGTTCGCGGACTGAGTCTGCGGATTGGGTTCGTGGACTTGGCAAGCCAATTCCACAATCCTCTCGATTTCTCTTGATCAACAAAGTTCGAAAACTTCGGTTTAAGGAACACATGGTTATCTAATCTAAACTCTCATTTCAATCATTGAGACATTCTCAGAGGACGCTATGTAGCCGTTATTCACAGACCGATTCACGTCAGAGCAATTCTCAAGGTGATTGAAACTTTTCATGACCTTCGTCACTAGGTGAAGATAAAGTTGATCAAAGCGAAACGCTTTACCAACACACGATTTCAAGATAAAAGATAAGCAATGAATGCTCAGCTCGAAATGTCAAATGTGTATGATCTAGTCTATATAGCATACGACTTTTGTCTCATAAGAAGTAGGAGATAGAATAGATAGACTTTTGAGTGATAGATAAGTTCGAGTCTCCACATACCTTTTTGTTGATGAAGTTCCACGGTTCCTTGTATAGATCTTCGTTGTTGTATGATGAATCGCCATGAAGTCCTTGAGCTCAACTACACTTTTCTATCATAGTCCGAGACTTAGCTATGTAGGCTAGAAATCAAGACTCATAGTTTTGATCACTAACATTGACAAACATGCTTGAGATAACAACGCAAGCGAGGTTGACCGAGCTATGCTCTAACACTAAGTATGAAAACTGAACCAAATGTGGTAATTCTTGGATATGGAAAAGAATTATCAATGGAATTGCAAACATCTAGGAGAACATCAAATGGAAAATTAAAAATGGGAAAAGCATAAGTATTAGGGAGGATAAGTGGATTGTCCTGATGATATGATTTTGGTTAAAATCTCATTATTGACAGAGAGAATCAGGATATCAACAAGCTGAATGACTAGTACTTCAACTATGAGGAGATTATAACTATCCAAAATACTGCTGGTAATGAATATCAAATCAATTGGGATCTTACTGAAAATGGAAGCTTCTTAGAGAAATTGCTATGTAAGGTAAAAATAGATTAAAAGTACAACACTAATGCTCAACTCACTGACTGGAGCAGGATCTAGAACATGGATACTTCACTTACTATTAAACTTTTTTATATGGAAATGTGCTCATAGAATCCTCCCGACAAATTTTAAAACTGCTAGCATATTGCATTATTACATTGATCCCATTTGTAATTCTTGCCTCATTTTCAACAACTCTGAATTGGACGCTAACCTCACTGTTAAGAGTATAAAGCAACACCTTTGTGCAACATGGTCCATAATATCGAGGACCACATCCCGAATAACCTCCACTGTATAAGAATTCAATCAAATTTGTTATCTCCTAATGATTCAGAGCCTTTTGGTGTTGCCATATGAGTTTGTACCTTGAACGATCTTGGCAATCATCTATGTACTGCTCTAATTGCTTTCCATTTTACAGGAAACTACATTAGGGGTAAATGATATTAGGATACCAAATTGCTTAGAAGGAGCTACCTAAGCCTTTAAATGGGCTAAATAAATACAACAAATGAATGTTATTTTTGAAGTTGGAGATATGGAAACTGAGTTCCTGGATGGTCAAGATCAACTCACCTGACATATATTGAATTTCCCTATATTATTATTCCTCAGTATAATTCCATACACCAGAAGGCTTGCTTTATTTTATTTTTTTCCGTACCATTGGCTTGGCTTATAGCCAAGAGAAAAATCAACATTGCTAATGGGGGGTGTTGGATTACTGGGGAGCTTAACAAAATCCATATGGGATAGAGGACCTTTGTTTTTGTCATATACTCCCTCTGTCCTAAAATTTATGTCCTCTATTTTATTTTCGTCTGTCCTAAAATATTGGCCAACTTCTGTTTATAGTCATAATTTTTAGTCAAATTCGCAAATATATCCTTCAAATTTTTACAATTATAAAATTATTTTAAATATCGCCAATCTAAATATTAAATGATATCTTCCTCGATAGGAAACAAATCTATTAAATCAATCCATAAAGATTTTTATTTCTATCTTCTATTTAAATATTTCTATAAATTTAATACTTACCAATGTATTTTTCTTACATACTCCATATACTCCTTTAAATTTTAGTAATAACGTAGCATTTAATAGGGATAGTTTTGTTATTGGGCCGACCGACCGGAAGGTCCGAAGGGCCTGAAGGGAGGGAGTCCCTTTTATAATCACTTTTTTGTAAATGAAACCTCGTAAAAAATTTCAATTTCATAAAAAAGATTTCCAAAATACCAAAATACCCCTTTATAATTTACAAAATCACTTATTCACCTTTTATTTTACGAGATTAATCACTCATTCACTTCCGCCATCACCTCAAAGATCAACACCTCCTCGATCACCTCCGAACCACCTTCGCCAAGACCGCCACCAGGAATATCTCCATAACCACTACCAGCATCACCTCCAAACCACCTTCGCCAACACCGCCTCCACTACCAGCTCCGCCACCACATTAACGATAGCAACACGTACCAGCATCATCACCACCTCCACAACCAGTAGTATCTCCGCCAGCACCATCATCAAATATAACACTTGACCAACACCAGCAGCACCACCACCATAACCAGGTACCTTCGATTTCAAATGCAACTTCGATTTCAAACCTAATTTTTAGTTTCCATTTCGATTTCAAATGCAATTCCGATTTTAAAACCCAATTTTCGATTGCCTTTGGATTCAATGTTTTTTTTTTAATTTCCGTTTCGGTTTCAAATGCCATTCCGATTTTAAACACAATTTTTGATTGCCTTTAGATTCAATGGTTTATGAAATCAAGCTTCAGGTAAGCTTACTGTAAACTTTGGGGGTTGAAATTAAACTCTTCCTCTAAATGAACTTCAACTGTTTCACAAAATACCCCAATGAAAAAATTCTAACAAACTATTCAACTATTAAATAGTGTCCACCGGTTAATTTTCTGGGATTCAATGCTTTGTCTATGGCATAGACTTTTATCATTTAGTTATTGGTGCAAAAGTTCTCCAGGTATTTGGAAGCCTGAGCTTGCTATTTAATGTCTAGCAAACTGATTATCCTAGCATTCCAGGGTACAGAATTGCAGCTTGGATTGGCCACTGAAATCATTAAAGCTACTTTGTCAGTGAAGAGGAGGCTGGCAGGTGAACAGCTAGCTTATTATGCTCAGGTGTGTGTCTTAGAATCCGCATAGATTGACGACCCTTCATACGTTTTATGTCAGTTTGAGGCTGTTGTGTCTATATTTGATGAGTCATGAGTGTTTTAACTTGTCTGATTCTTTTTATCAGTTTTGTCTGTTCATGAAATTGAAGATTCTGTTGTGCTTTTTAACATTCTCCATCAGTTGTATTTTTATACCGAGATACAAATGCTGGTGTTGACTAACCCAGTACTCATTAATCATCGTTGCTTTCCTTCAGGGAAAAAACAGACTCTTGTGCGAGCAAACCATCATTTACTATCAAAATTCTGATATGCTTCAAGAATTAGTAACCTGACCTACTCTTTAGCATGATTCCCAAATTCATAATATTGCATAAACATGAAAACACTCTCCAGATAACATGAGAAGGTTTCTGTCAGGGGAGGAAGTATGCCCGGACTATTTCTGACTTGATGACTGTCTTTACTTTTGGGTCTGTTGTCTTTTGTCTAGTGACTTGAAGTATAATTGACAGTAATTACAGATATTAAGCTTTCACTATTAATCTACTTAGGTTTGCTGCTGCCTGTATTTATTTTTGCCTTTTCTAATGTTGTGAAAATGAATTTCATTGTGCAAAATTGGAGTTTGTATGTAACTCGAATACGAACCCAAATTGCATTGTGCGCAATGAACAGTGAAGCTTGATCTCAAAAGTTTTAGTAAGTGCGGAGCATCCTAATGGCTAAAGCTGGGGTGTTGGACAACAACACTTGTAATATGGTCTTAGCATACCATTGTCATAAACTTTGTCAATCTTGAAGGCAATTCACTGCACTCTTCAATTGTGGCATGCAAATATTTCTTTTGCAAAATTTTCACTGCTCTCTTCAGGTGCGGAAGTATGCCCGGACTAGGACTGGCTCAAGCCACCCCTGGCCAATTTTTTTTTTTTGTTTACTTAGGTAGTAAATTCAAGCATAATTTTCGTCAAGCCAAGATAGATTTATGCCAAGTCAGTTCATTATACTCTCAACATTCTACCTATATTTGTTACTTGACTAAATGAGATCTTATTGCAGGTGAATGTCATTTTGATGTCACTAGAAGCGGTGTTTCGTTTTTCTTCGGTCGGCCCTCCCCACCGTGGCAGCGGTGTTCTAGTAATAAATGGAATGAAAAATATAAAACATTTATAATGACCGTGATAACGTCAAAGCGGCCAATAAGACGTTTTCTTTTCACAGTCATTTCCCAAACCTTCCTCAGTACCGTGAAGGCAAAAAGCCCTACACGAAGCAGAACCCAGAGTTGAAGAGAGCAGCCTTGAAATTGCCTCCTTTGTTTGAAGGTGCTCAAGTCCAAGCTTAACAAACCTGGTAATTTCCTATAAACCCTAAACCCTTGAGGGTTTTATTCAGAATTTGGAATTATACAGCTAAAACATTTTGCTTTTAGGGTTGATAACAAATTTAAGATCTTTTTAGACATTCATGATCAGGGTTTGTCTTTGAATGTTTTCTGTTCAATTTCTTCTTTTCCTTATCAATCATCATTTTCTGTGACATAATTGTGTTTGCTTAGAATCTTATTCTTCATATGATATAAACAGGGGTATTACTACTAGCAAATTGAATAAGCAAACAAGACAAGTTGGGTCTTGGTGATACTCTATCTATCTTTCTGGAATGGTGGTTCACTCTTGGTTCCGAACTATTCTAGCCAGAAGGTATCACTTTTCTGGTTTGTTTAGTTGCAATACAAGAAGATTTTGGAATGGGAGGGATCTAATGACGAGGTCATTTCCATTTATAAATGATGCTCAGACTCCAGCTACACTCGGTAATGAATAGTATAGGCATTTAGTTGTGTTTTTGATTTGAGTTACTACTTACTGGCTACTTATTCTGAATGAACTTCTGACTAGAATTAATTTCAGGATTGTCACAGGATTCGACCCTTTCGTTGATCTCATCAACTGTATGGAGATCTCCTGGAACTGTTGGATTTTGTGGACTTGCTAGGGAAGATTCAGTTTTGCCCGTATTTGATAGCGATGATGATATTTCAGAAGATGTGGTCGTTGATGCTTTGCCATGCAATGATTCGCGAGAACTGAAGGAACCTTTTGATGAGGTGAATACTCGTGCTGGTAAAAGAAAAGCTAAAAGTAATAAAAAGAAGTCGATAGTGGAGTTTAGTAAAGTTGACGCTGATTTACTTCCAACTGTTATTCTAGTCGGACGTCCAAATGTGGGAAAGTCGGCATTGTTTAACCGGTTAGTAACACGTTGAGCTTGATTTCGCCTCCATGGATTTGGCAATGTTGACCATCTCAAATGTCTTCAGAGATTTTCTCTTTTAGATTTTTCTTTTTGATCCCAAAAATGTTCTTCTGTGCATGTAGTTTTATTCAAAGGAGAGAAGCTCTTGTGTATAATACCCCAGATGACCATGTTACACGGGACATACGAGAAGGCATTGCCAAATTGGGTGATTTGCGGTTTAGGGTGTTGGATTCAGCTGGTCTTGAAACAGCAGCAACTTCAGGAAGTATTCTTGATAGGACTACAGGAATGACAGGTCATGTACTTGCAAGGTCTCAATTTGCGATGTTCTTGATTGACGTGAGGTTAGTTATACAGCAATTTGCCATAATTCTAACAGAATTTCTTTTTTGATACCATTTGTTGATGTTGGATTTCTGAGCTTTCTGGGGCCTCGTCTTTCACCAGAGATGGTTTGCAGCCTCTTGATTTCGAGGTGGGCTCGTGGTTGCGCAAACACGCGGCTGAAATCCCTACTCTCCTAGTGATGAATAAGTCTGAATCGCTTGATGATCACCGAGGATACCTTATGTCAGCTGCTGGCGAAGCCTATAAATTGGGATATGGGGATCCTATTGCAATATCTGCTGAAACAGGACTTGGTATGGGAGATCTTTATGACTCGCTCCGTCCTCTTCTTGAGGAATATATGCTCCGTGTCTTAAATGGTAAGCCCCGTGTTTCCATATTTCTTGCTAGGTTTTTTCTCCTTCTCTGAGACTCGGATCAAGTTTGACTATGCTAATACAGTTATCTGCTTACTTTTATTTCCTGATCCAATCAATCAGTTAACACCACAAGAACACATTGTCTAATAGAGCATCATACAAATACTGTTATTGGGCTTGTGGTGGATCTAATCTTCGTATGCAGTACAAATCCCTATGCTTGATACTATCACAATCCTGTGACCATGTGAAATGCAGTTTGTTTAAATAATCAGGTTTAAATAGTCAGGATTTGAATTAAAGAAGAAAGAATGAGAAGTATATGCATTTAGGAGAGACAGTGAGGGACCACAAAGTCTGTTTTACTAGTATTACATAGTTTCTTAAAGGTTCTGGGTATCAAATTTATTATTGACAGTACATGCATTGGTTAAAAATTATATCCTTCATATCTATATGTAGAAGCAAAGACTTGAACAACTGGTAGAGTGTCAACTTGCATAAACACACCGTTCGTATACAATTTACAGGATTTGAGTAGAAGAGGTGGGCCTATCCATATCTGTTACTTTGTTTCGTCGAGTCACGATGTTTCTGTTGGCATCCTCTAACTTGTTATTGTTCCTCTCCTTATCCCAGAGAAGGCTAGTCAGAGTAATGACTCCTCTTCTGAGGTTGACGAGTCCAAGTTACCTTTGCAATTGGCTATTGTAGGCCGACCCAATGTTGGCAAGTCTACAATGCTGAATGCGTTGTTGCAACAGGAACGTGTTCTGGTGGGACCTGAAGCTGGTTTGACAAGAGATTCAGTTAGAGCTGAGTTCCAATATGAAGGACGAACGGTGTATTTGGTAAAATCTCAGCTTCTTAATACCCTTTGTTTCATTGAAATGCACTATAAATTTGCAGCATCATTTTGAACCTTGAAAAGATTTTTCCGTAATGTAATCCTTGTTCCCTTAATTAACGTCAGAGACTAGAAGCTTTCAACATTTTGATAGAATTTGGTTGCTGGGAGATTCAGTAGTCGTGCTTTATATATATATATATATATATATATATATATATATATATGGCAATGTCCAGTGAAGGAGTGCAAATGACAGGGTAGATCCTGAACCACCCGTAAAAAAAGCCTTTGAAGTAAAATCCTGCTACTTAATCAGTACTGCAGTTGAGTGATTTTAGTTTCGCCAAGGAAATATTGTGGTGGAATACTCCATACAATCCTCCATGAAGACATGAACTAGGATGTTGTCTTCTCATAGTCCTTGTTCCATATGCTTCGTGAGCTGGTATGACGCAAGTGAAGGAATCTTCTGCTGTCCAATTTTTGCATTGTATAAATTGTAGTTTGTGCTTAGGTCTTATAAAGTATCTTGCAGTTTGGTTTCTTCCGAACATTTTTAGAGATGCTTTCAGTGGGGTCCATTCCTGTCTAGAGGTAAGGAAACATGGAACATGTTTAACCTGATTTAAGACAGTGTTGTCTAATGAATTTGATAGCGTTCAACGGAATGGAGACTCCAATACCTATGTTATTTTTTGATACAAAAGTAAATGTCGTTTACATAGTTGCAACCTGGTGGGAGATTGTAGGGTCATGATGTCACTTCTTCAAATGGCCATTTGCAATTAGCCTATGGCTGCAGCAGTGCATCTTATTATTTTATTTTTTCTTGATGTGCACCCTGTGCTAAATAAGTTTATTGAAGATTTGGTCCATGCTTAATGTACATAGCTGTTTATTATATTTTGCGATTAAGTTAGTGTTTATTGTCAGGTTGACACGGCTGGTTGGTTGCAAAGATGGAAGCAGGAGAAAGGACCAGGGTCCTTGAGTGTCATGCAATCCCGAAAAAATCTTATGAGGGCTCATGTCATTGCTTTGGTGCTTGATGCAGATGAGGTTGGTATATATCTTATGTTATTTTTCTGAAATTGTTGAATGGTGAAGCTGTGCTTGCTTAAGATATACTGTATCTTGTTTTCGTAGTACTGTGAAAAGTTCCTTGGTCTTCATAAGTTTTAAGTTGTTATTGGAGCTAACGAAGAACCCCTATTATTTAGTTTGGTTTCTCCGTGGTTTGGATCATTTTTCTTGTTTGTGTATGTTTAGTGCTCTATATACCATTTTCCAAACTTAGTAATCCCCCACCTACCTTCTCTAGCTTTGATACTGTTTTGGTGAACTGAGGGCGATGTTGATCAATTCTAGTTTCTTATGTTGGACAATAAGCTTCAACCTTTTTTCCATGTCTTTTGAGAAAAAGTTAAACATGCAACTGTTAAGATGACATGTCCATGGGGCCATGGGCAATTGCCACTCCACTACATACTTGTGCCTAATTGGTACCACATCCACACTTATATCATACTCATTGTTCTGTGTCCATATCAGTTTATCTGGTTGTATTGTCAATAAAAAATAATGAATTCACGCATAAGTCCATACCGTTTGACAAGCTTAGTTTGACATGCTCAAATGATTTACTCTTTAGCGCCAAAAGGGTGAAGACCCAGTGGTGATATTCAGGGACAATGATCTACTGCTTGACCAGATTCAGCTCATTCTAAAATTTGTAACCACATATTAACAATGAATAAACACGTGTAGTATTATACTAAGCGGATGGCAAAACAAGTCCTTAAATCTTTACCATTTGGCGCTATGGAGAATGTCATTTTAATCCTGTCAACAGAACCTACCTCTCTAACTTATAAGCATGTATTTGTAGATGCACAGTTTGAAATATACCAACTTAGAAAAGTGTGATGTTCAATTTCATTAGGTTTTTAGCTGAATCCTTTCTGTTTCGTCCTGTCCGATAGATTGCAAAATCCAGGTGTAGCATGAATCATGCTGAGGTAGTTATAGCGAGGCGTGCGGTAGAAGAAGGTCGTGGTTTGGTTGTGATTGTGAACAAGATGGATCTTTTGAGAGGGAAGGAAAATGCTAAATTATATGAGAAGGTCATCAAAGCTGTTCCAGAAGAAATTCAAACAGTTATTCCTCAGGTTAGTCGCTGTATATACCTAATAGCTATATCTTTCGGCCATCCGTTTTGATTCTATGTAATTGATTTGTCCTGTTTGTCAAATGAATTTAGCTGATGGATTCGCATAGATTATTCATTTGTTTGTTATGTTGGTCTTTTTACCAGACCTAATATGTTGTTGAACTGAGTTTATTTCCAGATAACAGGAATTCCAGTTGTATTTGTGTCTGCACTAGAGGGAAAAGGTCGGATAGCTATAATGCGCCAGGTCATGGAGACGTATGACAAATGGTGTTTAAGGTTGTCAACTGCACGTCTTAACCGTTGGCTATGCAAGGTCAGTTTTCCATGCCAATATGCATGTTCCATTGATATAATTCATTTACACATTCTACTTAATTAACACATGGAAGTGATTTCATGGTGGTTCTTGTTAGGTTATGAGTAGGCATTCATGGAAAGATCAAAAGGCAAAGCCAAAAATCAAGTATTTCACACAAGTGAAGGCTCGACCGCCAACTTTTGTGGCGTTTATACGTGGCAAAACTGAATTTTCAGACACGGACATTAGGTTCCTAACTAGATCTTTGAAGGAAGACTTTGACTTGGGGGGAATTCCCATCCGAATTATGCAGCGTGCTGTTTCAAGAAAAGCAGATGCTGGTGCTAAAGGCAATAAATCTTGTGGAAGGATGACAGACAAGATTATCTCTGACAAGAGAACTGTATCGCCTGACAAGATTTCCTCTGACAAGAGAACTGAAGATTCCCCAAAACCAACCACTTAACGAGTTTCCTGTATTGCGCCATGCTGATAGTGAGAAGAAGGAACAAGATTGGTGGTGTTTGTATTTGTCACTTAGGGAGCAAGCAAGCCGGTAAGGCATATTTCTCTTATGGCTTTGTCATGTGTAAGGCATGGGCAAGTGGTAGCAGGTATTAGCGGATTGTGTGCACTTGCATTCTTTATTCTGATCTGTAAACTCCTATTTTGTACTACTATTGGTTCAGGAAATCTCACAGGCATGCCTACTTCTTTGAATAGGAATCAACAACAGCATATAGTGTCTCCTGATTCTGCAACGGGGGAGTCATCCAGCTCCAATGGGACACAAAACAGATGTTCTTTTACCAGTCTGATGAAATTAATCCATTTAGGATTTGGTGCTTCATGCATGTTAGTTTAGGAATGATCAAATTTTGTCGTTAAACTACATGTAAACTTTTCTTTGTAAATATATCCAATACCTGACAATGAGACATGTTCCACAGTGATGTTTTTTTTGACCAATCCTATATGATGCGTCGTTCTGCTTATTCCCTGCGTGTCAGTTCAGGGCCTTCAGGCTAAGCAATTTTCATGCTTAATTTCAGTTCCTCTTCTTTCCTAGAATGGACAGCAAGATCCTTCCCATCAGTCATCAGGTTGATGACCTGAATTCAACAAAACGAATTTATCAAGCTATAATCAATTTTGTTCAAAGGCATATACTTGTTCAAGATTAAGAAGATTTCTCTGTTTAATGTCTGGTCTGGACTTGGGTACTGATTAGTGACCTTGGTGTCATTTTTTGTCCAATCAATTCCTAATTATGATCACATAATGCGATATTTGAAGGGATCGAAAGCTACCAACTTTATGCTTTCCCTCAAAGTTGGCGGCGGAGCACGACGACTAAAGAAAAATGCCGCAGGATACTTGGCTCACTCTGTACTTTCAAAAATTCTTATTTATAACTGCAGTATCCTCCTAGCTCACTCTGTACTTTCAAAAATTCTTATTTATAACTGCAGTATCCTCCTATTAGTGGAAGTTAACAATAAAGTTGGGGATATACAAAAATAATTGGGTGATATCAATTAATATTCCCATCCAAATAAGGGGTGTTTTTTAGGTGCGTAAATACTAAAATGCCTTTTAAAACAAATAAAAACAAATCTAAAAGCCTAATTCTATGCTTCTCATACCTCATTCCTTTTCAACTTCTCTTCTCCTTCTCTGACGACTTCTCTCTGAATTTTTTTCTCTTTTATCAGCCATACGAAAGTTTTCCCAGTCAGAAGTTAGGTTTTAATGCCCGCTTCTTTCTCTCTGGTATTCCTTTCAAATACAATTTTAGGATATCCCAAGCATCCTTTGATCTAGTACACGCAGACACATGATGCTGAAGATCTTGGCTTATAACATGGATAATAACATTCAACCCATCAGTGTTGTATCTAGCATCACTGATTTCGGCTTCACTAGTGTTTGTGGGGGAAAAATGTTTCTGTTGATTTCGGTAATTTCGTGTGTGTAGGTGAGAAACGAGTCTAAACCCTAAACAATGTACTGCACGAGAGTACTTTTGATTCGATAGATCAAACTGTACAATCCTAGCCTAAACCAAGAAATGGTCGTTCCAGGCTTGCTTCGGTCACAAAGTGAAGGAGAAGGGCTGGTCTTAGGGAGGGAAACGAAGAAAGTGTTGAGACCAGAATAGTTGATTCTGGAAGTGTGGGTGTTTCGTGACTTGTATCATAAAGTTGAATTGGCTAGCTGAATGAAAAGCTATCAGATGATTTCTGGATGTTGTATTGTTCTCCTGACCAAAAACTTGTTGTCGGGTGGAAATAAGTGAGACCTATTTATACAAGTCGCAATAAAACGTACCCTGGTCTCGTAGAAGCGGAAATGTTTGAGTAATGGAAGAAAGGAGTAACGGGTAACGCCTGGAATTGATGTTTCATAATGAAGGATACGTTTTCACCATTACTTCTTGCCATTACTAACATCCCCGCTTTATGACACTTTCTTGTAACGGGCGTATTGCACGCCGCACGCTGTAAACCGCCAGACCAATACCCTGATGAGTATCCCCCAGTTTGTGACATGTTTTGATGTCTCGAGAGTTTTCGTGGAAAACGTGTAGCACTTTTCTACGTGTGGCAAGTTAAAATTGAGAGGCTTGCCGTAGATAAATAGCATATGTGATGCTAGGCTCGTTTTGGCTAGTAGCTGTGGCATGGTGGCATGCAATGGTCGTGGCATGGCGACGTGCTAGTAGCTGTGGCATGTTGGCATGCCAGTGGCCGTGGCATGGCGACGTGCTAGTAGCTGTGGCATGGTGGCATGCCAGTGGCCGTGGCATGGCGATGTGCTAATAGCTGTGGCATGGTGGCATGCCAGTTGCCGTGGCATAGAGACGTGCTAGTAGTCGTGGCATGGTGGCATGCCAGTGGCCGTGGCATAGCGACGTGCTAGTAGCCGTGTCATTATGGCCTACCAGTGGCCATGGCATAGCGACGTGCTAGTAGCTTTGGCATGGTGGCATGCCAGTAGCCGTGGCATAGCGACGTGCTAGTAGTTGTGGCATAACGACGTGCTAGTAGCTGTGGCATGGTGGCATGCCAATACTCGTGGCATAACGACGTGCTAGTAGTTGTGGCATGGTTGCATGCCAGTGGCCGTGGCATAGCGACGTGCTAGTAGCTGTGTCATGGTGGAATGCCAGTGGTCGTGGCATAGCGACGTGCTAGTAGCCGTGGCATGATGGTCTGCCAGTGGCCGTGGTATTGTAAGTGGCGCCTGGCGTGGCCATGGCCACTGGATTTAGGCGGCTGGTCGCTAAAAGTTGCCACAAGTCTGTCAGTCTGGTGACCAACTTGGACGGCTGAGATTGCATCTCAGGAGGAAGGGTAGCCGTTGATTATGGATACCTTCTGTCGGCGGCCGACAATCTTGTCTAAATTAGACTTTGGGCATGCCGAAACCCTGATTAGCGCCCCTTACGAAAATCGTTGTAGAATTCTCATACGAACTCGGATTTTGACGGTCCGCCCCTCCATTCTGATCGGAAAAGAATTTCGTATCTCCCATACGAGGGAATATTTAGGGTTTGAGCTCGTTTAAGAGGTGAAACTAGCCCGACGGTAAAACTCAAGAAGAATTCAGGAGGGATGCTGCGGGCCCGAGGTGGCATAGTTTTGTGCCACGATTAGGTTTTAGGGTTTTATCTACCGCCACCAGAGCATTGCCGCGCCTAGGGTTCAGGCTAGCCAAATCGAAGTCCGTTGTGAAGCTGGTCAAGCACGGAAAGTGGGCTGGCAAGTTTTGGCATGTTGTCGCGGTAAGTGGCGCGTTTGTCATGTTTGGCATGCATGTTTGTCATGCGTGTTTGGAATGTTTTGGCATGCGCGTTTGGCATGTGCACCTGGTATGCGCGTCTGGCATGTTTTGGATGTTTGGCAAGCCATTAGCATGTGGGCACGGCAGGGTGCGTTTGGCGTTTAATGTACGGTGGCAAGTTTAGAGAAACTTGATTGACCACGAAAAGGGGGCCGACCAAACATGAGGCGCGACCACACTTCTGGTAAGAGTGTGGCGGCTTTAGAACAACCTGATTTGGTCGATGAGAAGTGGGTCGGCAAGGTAGGGCGTGGCCACACTTCCAGTGCGCTGTGGCGGAATTAAAGCGACCTGATTGGTCGATGGAAAAGGGGCCAACCTCATTCAGAATGCATGTGGCGCATTTAGGGCGACTTGATTGGTCGATCGGAAGTGGGGCCGACAAGCTAGGGCGTGGCGACACTTCCAGTGCAATGTGGCGAGTTTAAAGCGACCTGATTGGTCGAGGAAAATAGGGTCGGTTTAGGATGGGGCGTGGCCTGTGGCGCTAGCTGGCCTAAAGCGTGGCCACAACTCTCTTTGCTGCTGCGGCTCCCTGTTTTTTCTGATTCTGGGCGAGGTTTTGCATTTGCTAATCCATGGAGGATTAATTACCTAGTTTGACTAGGCTTAATTTTTAACAAGCAAGGTCTAGTATGCTGCGCGAGGCGCGAAACCCTAACTTATGCAAGTTAGTAAGGTCTGGTATACCGCGCGAGGCACAAAAACCCTAACTTCTGCAAGTTAGTAAGGTCTAGTATAATGCGCGAGGCGCGAAACCCTAACTTCTGCAAGTTAGTTAGGACAATTGATTGAATTCTATGTGTTACACAGAATTCTTTTAAGTTCATTGCCAGAGAGCAACATGCTTTTCTGATTTGAATACCTTATGCAAAGACCTTATCCTTAATACTTGGAGATTCATGCTACTCTGCTGCGAGTGAACACAAATCGTCATGCCATATCAACATTAAGAGTTCATCCGGAGAACATAGCATAGAAGGCATTCGGAGGAACTTATATTAAGTGAATATACGCGAGGCGCCGAAATTTACAGAACATCTGGGATGGTTGCTACATTCGCCAGTCTGGATAAATTTCATGTAAATATATATTGAATGACTCAATAAATATGTCGGTGGAGAGGTTAGCACTCATGGCATCGTTTCCTTGCAGAGTGATGTCACATCAGATGCAAGGTTTTACGATTTTAACCCTAAGCTAAAAACCACCATCAACATTAAGTCCCCTGCTTAGAGCGTAACAGTGGCATTGTTGCGGGGTAAGCATGAGATGGTGACAGACAAGAGTAAAATCGAAAGGGCAAGACGTGAAGAGATTTCCAAGGAAATTCGACTAACCTTTGTCAAGAGGCATGAAGAATTTGGGACCCTTTCATTGGCGGCTTCGCATAAATACGGCTTGACCATCGGGTGTCAGCATCAGCGCTGCAACTTTGGCTACTGATCCGCAGAGGTGGCACTGCAACTTAGTCCGCGGAACGGGCGTTGGCTGGCTGCAGAAAGGTGGATGACGCTGCTTTGGCTGGCTGTGGAGCGAAGAAGATGGCGCTGCTTTGGCTAGCTAGGTCAATGGTGCTGGAAGGGACGCAGAATGTTGGCGCCGGCTTGGGAGCTGACTGTTGGATGGGACACGGACTGTTGACGCTGGCTTGGAACGCAGACTGTTGGCGCCGACTTGGGCGCTGACTGTTGAGTGGGACGCGGACTGTTGGCGCTGGCTTGGGACGCAGACTGTTGGCGCCGGCCATGGAGCGAAGAAGATGGCGCTGCTTTGGCTAGCTGTGGAGCGGATAAGATGGCGCTGCTTTGGATAGACGTGGAGCGGATAAGATGGCGCTGGAAAGGTGGATGGCGCTGCTTGGCCGCATACTGATGGCGCTAGCTTGGCCGCGACCTGTTGGCGCCATGGCACTTTGCCAGCGCGGGTCTGGTTGCCTCTTTCCGTGTATAGTCCAAAATAAGAAACCTTCATCAATTCGTACTCCAAAAGGTGTTATGCCTATAAAAAGCGTCACCTATCCTCTTTGTCTCGTATTATTGGCTTTGTTTCCAAGTCTTGGTGCCAGCGGCAGAGTGGTAGAAATAAAGCAGGCGGGCTATTTAGGTACGTATCCCAGTGTTTCTTCTTTTACTTGCTCTTCTGTGTTGGTGTAAACTGGCTTCAGTCCGCGGAATGGTGGAAACTGGCTTCAGTCCGTGGAATGATGGAAATATGACTCTGGAACTTTGGCTACCAAATGGTGATGATGGTGCTGGAACTTTGACTACCAAACGGTGATGATGACGTTATTTACTTGACCACGGAGCGGGCGGAGACGACGCTGCTATGAAATCTTCAAGGTCTTCATTCCAAGCGACATCCTTTGAACCATCTTCTGAATCTTGAACTGTTGTATGGAATGGGATGCGGTGAGCAGTCCCAAGTTATACCTCTGTTAGATCCAATGGCGTGGCCGGATATGTGAATGTATCTCTGTGGCATGTTTTTGGAGTCTTTGATGCACGTGTATGGCTTCATGTTGAGGAATTCCTGCAGCTCGTAAAACTTCGAAAGTGATGATGTTGAAATCAGAAATAACCTGGTTGAGGGGAGTGAAAGCATCCCATGCTAGTAGTCCCCATGTGTAATTATCTTGAACCTATTTTCTCGTGGAAGATGTGCTTCTAATGCATTCACTGGTAAGGTGGTGACTGCATTCAAACTTCTAAACTTAAAGGGGTTTCAGTCCCCAAGTGTAACCCACTTTAATCGCATCGCCTTGAACTCACGCCAATGGGATTTGATACAAGCTTATTGTACTCTCCTGGATGCGATGTTGGGATGTTTGGAATATCACATGGACGAGATATTGTGGATAACGAAGAGGTAGAAATGAGAGAGTTAAGTTGTTAAGCGTGGATCCCTCTGTTTCTTCAAGAAAAATTTTCTGTCGCGTCTTTGGAGTTATCTCATGAATCTTTGATGGTTGTCGGAATGGACTGCGATGAGTAGTCCCCAGTCGCACTTCTCTTTAGTTTCTGAAGTTGTTTTCTCTGAGCAGGCTTGGGATCCGCCGCGGCCTCGTAAAGTGTTGCAAGCGCCTTCTAGACAGAGAGGTGATGATATTCTTACGCCATACCTTTGAAGGGTGAATGACCTTGTCGTGGCTATGACTTTTTGGTTGACCGTGTCTTCTGAGCTTTGACAGTGAAGGGAGCCCGTGTAGAGCCTCAGTCCTCAAGTGTGGTTTACATGTTTATATCTTGTATGGTCGGTGATTTAACCACGATAAAGACATCATCTTGCATCCGTACTGGTGACTCTATTAATTATTCCACGTGAAACTTTGTAATGGTTTTTGCTATGGTAAAGCTCTGGACGGTATCGACAAACGAGCAGCAACAGTTCTTGGCAGCAGATGTGATCAGAAGAGACTACATCGTCGTGGGAACCAAAATAGGTTGGATGGAATTGCATGGGTGTCCATGGAAGCAAAGGGATCGGCTGGATGCGTAAGCGAGTAAACTGTCCACGACCACGAGGTTTGGCGAGATGGATCAAACAGTGGCCGCAACTGCGATCCTTGGCTGGTTGTGATCACGATCCTTGACAGGGAGGAGTGTGGTGGCTACATGAACGAACCTTGGAAGGAAGGAGGCGTTGAAGCAGCTTCGGCTCTTGGAGAGGACGTTGAAGCTTATGGAACAAAACGCTGAAGCTTCAACCTCGGATCCTGGAGCAACTTATGGAGATAATGCTGAAGCGGAGCGGATGCTGGAGCGAACGTTGAAGTAGAGCGACTTCTGGAGAGAACGTTGAAGTGGAGCCGCTGCTGGAGAACGTTGAAGTGGAGCCGCCGTTGGAGAACGTTGAAGCGGAGCCGCTGCTGGAGAACGTTGAAGCGGCTCCTGGAGAGAAACATCAAAGCGACTCCTGGAGAAAACTGAGGGCACTATTAACCCTTGACTTCGAAAAACGGCTTGATGCGATATGGCATATGGGAAGAAGTCACAAATAGTGCTGGTCAGCAAGTATTGTTTTTCTCCTCATGGGAAAGAATACGCGTCTTCTGTTTGATTTTCCCTTGCAACTCTCAGAGCCTTGACGGTTACTATGTTGAAGTCGGAGGCCGCGCCAATCAGCATGCTGTCAAACTCGACATCCTTCAAGTAAACAGTGGTTAGGAGTCCCCATTTCCATCTATCAATCGTGCTTTCCAGGAGAGGTTGGGGTTTGGGAACGGCTTCCCTGGATGGAAACAGCTGCTTTCCTGATGCAGTGCGGTTGAGGGTTGCAAATATGTCTTGACGCTGAGCCTTGGAGAAATACAAAATCTCACATAAATATTTCATCATAGACTGCATGATTTTGTAGGTGAAGTCCCCAGAAATCATGCAGCTCCTGACGGGAAGAGGGTCTCTGTGAACTCAGGAGGGTTGCTGATTTTCTTTCCCCCGATTTTGGAGAAGTCGTTCCTGATCTTCACGTGTGATGAAATTGGATTGTTGATTCCTTTGTACTGGTCGTTCTAGAGCAACGCGAGCCTCTTCATCTATAAACGCGCATCCTGCTGAAGTGCCTGTGCCGGATGTTAAAAGTATTCCTTGTCATCTCCATCTGGGGTTGACGTGTTGTGGTAGCCGCTTCGTTAGTGCCTTGAGGAAAATAGGTATCTCTTTCTGAGTTGTAGCCATGTCTGTCTGAGCCTTACGAGAACCTTTTGTCTTTCCATCAAATCAACAGCGGTAAGAGGAGATCGGCTTCTTCTGGCTCTTTTAGTCTCTCGTCCTGATGGTGGAGTAGCAGCGACTCTGGTGACGGTTATAGCTGTCATATTTGAAGAAACGTTGGGAGTGGCGGCGGTGGCTCTGGCTCTGGTGATTGGCGGTATAACACCTAAAGGAACGTTTTCCGCGCCGCTGGTGTTAGCATGTGGCGCATTAATTCCACTGGAAAGAGCGTTAGTACCGGGGATGATTTCAGCGCTGATGTTCTCACGGCTTGTTACTGATCCGGACCTGAGTTCTACCATCTTGAGATCGGGGTTGAAGAATGAAATCGGGAATTGGAAATTGATATTGTAACCGATAGATTAATCTCCCACTGTGTTCGCCAATTGTTTGTGGGTGAAAACTGTTTATGCTGATTTCAGTAATTTCCTGTGTGTAGGTGAAAAACGAGTCTAAACCCTAAAAAATGTACTGCACGGGAGTACTTTTAATTCGAGAGATCAATCTGTACAATCCTGGCCAAAACCAAGAAATGGCTGTTCCAGGCTTGCTTCGGTCACAAAGTGAAGGAGAAGGGTTGGTCTTAGGGAGGGAAGCGAAGAAAGTGTTGAGACGAGAATAGTTGATTCTGGAAGTGTGGGTGTTTCGTGACTTGTATCAGAAAGTTGAATTGGCTAGCTGAATGAAAAGCTATCAAATGATTTCTGAATGTTGTATTATTCTCCTGACCAAAACTTGTTGTCTGGTGGAAATAAGTGAGACCTATTTATACAAGTCGTAATAAAACGTACCCTGGTCTCGTAGAAGCGGAAATGTTTGAGTAATGGAAGAAAGGAGTAACGGGTAACGCCTGGAATTGATGTTTCATAATGAAGGATACGTTTTCACCATTACTTCTTGCCATTACTAACCACCCCGCTTTATGACAATTTCTTGTAATGGGCGTATTGCACGCCGCACGTTGTAAACCGCCAGACCAATACCCTGATGAGTATCCCCCAGTTCGTGACATGTTTTGATGTCTCGAGAGTTTTCGTGGAAAACATGTAGCACTTTGCTACGTGTGGCAAGTTAAAATTGAGAGGCTTGCCGTAGGTAAATAACATATGTGATGCTAGGCTCGTTTTGGCTAGTAGCTGTGGTATGGTGGCATGCCAATGGCCGTGGCATGGAGACGTGCTAGTAGCTATGGCATGGTGGCATGCCAATGGCCGTGGCGTGGAGACGTGCTAGTAGCTGTGGCATGGTGGCATGCCAGTGGCCGTGACATGGCGACGTGCTAGTAGCTGTGGCATGGTGGCATGCCAGTGGACGTGGCATGGCGACGTGCTAGTAGCTGTGGCATGGTGGCATGCCAGTGGTCGTGGCATAGCGATGTGATATTAGTTGTGGCATGGTGGCATGCCAGTAGCCGTGGCATAACGACGTGCTAGTAGCTGTGGCATGGTGGCATGCCAGTGGCCGTGGCATAGAGACGTTCTAGTAGCCGTGGCATGATGGCATATGCCAGTGGCCATGGCATAGCGACGTGCTAGTAGCTGTGGCATGGTGGCATGCCATGTAGCCGTGACATAACGACGTGATAGTAGTTGTGGCATGCCAGTGGTCGTGGCATAGCGACGTGCTAGTAGCCGTGGCATGATGGTCTGCCAGTGGCCGTGGTGTTGTAAGTGGCGCCTGGCGTGGCCATGACCACTGGATTTAGGCGGCTGGTCGCTAAAAATTGCCAAAAGTCTGTCAGTTTGGTGGCCAACTTGGACGGCTGAGATCGCATCTCAGGAGGAAGGGTATCCGTTGATTATGGCTACCTTCTGTCGGCGCCCGACAACCTTGTCTAAATTAGAGTTTGGGCATGCCGAAACACTAATTAGCGCCCCTTACTAAAATTGTTGTAGAATTCTCATACGAACTCGGATTTTAACGGTCCGCCCCTCCATTCTGATTGGAAAAGAATTTCCTACCTGCTACCGCAAGAATATTTAGGGTTTGAGCTCGTTTAGGAGGTGAAAACTGCCCGATAGTAAAACTCAGGAAGAATTCAGGAGGGATGGTGCGGGCCCGAGGTGGCATAGTTTTGTGCCACGGTTAGGAATTAGGGTTTTATCTACCGCCAGCAGAGCATGGCCGCGCCTAGGGTTCAGGCCAGCCAAATTGAAGTCAGTTGTGAAGCTGGTCACGCACGGAGAGTGGGCTGGCAAGTTTTGGCATACTGTCGCGGTAAGTAGCGTTTGGCATGCATGTTTGTCATGCGTGTTTGGCATGTATTGGCATGCGCGTTTGGCATGTGCACCTGGTATGCGCGTATGGCATGTTTTGGCAGGGTTGGCAATCCATTAGCATGTGGGCACGACAGGGTGCGTTTGACCTTTAATGTACGGTGGCAAGTTTAGAGCAAATTGATTGGCCATGAAAGGGGGGCGGCCAAACATGAGGCGCGACCACACTTCTGGTAAGAGTGTGGCGGCTTTAGAACAACCTGATTTGGTCCATGGGAAGTGGTTCCGGCAAGCTATGGCGTGGCCACACTTCCAGTGCGCTTGGAGGATTTAAAGCGACCTGATTGGTCGATGGAAAGGGGGCCAACCTCATTCGGAATGCATGTGGTGCATTTAGGGCGACCTGATTGGTCGATGTGAAGTGGGGCCGGCAAGCTAGGGCGTGGCCACACTTCCAGGGCGCTATGGCGAGTTTAAAGATACCTGATTGGTCGAGGAAAATAGGGTCGGTTTAGGATGGGGTGTGGCCGGTGGCACCAGCTGGCCTAAAGCGTGGCCACGCCTCTCTTTGATGCTGCGGCTCCCTGTTTTTTCTGATTCTGGGCGAGGTTTTGCATTTGCTAATCCATGGCGGATTAATTATCTAGTTTGACTAGGCTTAATTTTTGACAAGCAAGGTCTAGTATGCTGCGCGAGGCGCGAAACCCTAACTTATGCAAGTTAGTAAGGTCTGGTATACTGCGCGAGGCGCAAAAACCCTAACTTCTGCAAGTTAGTAAGGTCTGGTATAATGCACGAGGCGCGAAATCCTAACTTATGCAACTTAAAAGCATGCTGCTCTCTGGCAATGACTCAATAAATATGTCGGTGGAGAGGTTAGCACTCACGGCACCATTTCCTTGCAGAGTGACGTCACATCAGATGCAAGGTTTTACGATTTTAACCCTAAGCTAAAAACCACCATCAACAACTAGATGTAGCTATATCTTTCGGAACAACAACTGGCCCTTCTTCATACATTGGAATTATATCCACTTACAACAAGAACCCATGTTTTGAAATGACGAGGTTGTAAGAAGGATCACATAGCCATTTTCCACTACAAGTAATTTTTTCCATCGAAGGCTGGTGGTACGTTAATCGAGATTGCAGTCTTGTCTATAATTCAGATCGCCACAAACACATAATTATTAGGTCTTAAGGCGTTTGCCTGCTCTGATACCAATTTAAAAGAAGGGGGTACCCAGTACAACACCAACTTTTTTTTCGGCTACCTGTATGGACAAAACTTAATACAAACGCAAGTAGACCAACTTAATGATCCTTGACTATGTGTATATGGAGTTTATATCTCTATCTCTTCTTAATCATAAGTATAGACTATGGGGTTCGTGAACTTGATTATTAGGAAGAGTACTTGGACGATCTCAAAAACCAATATCCAAGATCAATCTAGTCGTATCCAAATATTCAATCGGAATTCTGCCAAGTAATAAACTTGTTATCTATCTTTAAGATACGAATTCTACAAGAAACAAGTCTCGTAATCGATCACAATTGTATGGAGGTATCTACTAAGATTGAATACGTACTACTTGTGTAAATCCAATTATTAAGATAAAAAATACAATACGGAAAGGAAAAAACACAAGACAACAAAAGTGTTGTTAATGAGGAAACAACAATTACAAAGAAACCACGAAACCTCATCCAGATTTGAACACCAACTGTTTTAAGCCGCTACAGACACTAGCTTACTATAAGACTTCAAACTGGAATGTAGTTGAGACCGAATCCACCCTCCAAGCGATTCAATTACAGTCGCACTCCTTACGGATCTTGGTCATCACAAGGCTCCACACAATTGATTCCCTTTGTTGATATCCTTTACAACATAACAGTTGCTTCAACCTAGCTAACTGAAGACTTTTGATACCAACCTGCCTCTAACAGATAAGATTATTTGATTTTTATTTAGATCAAAGATCAAGGCTTGGAAATCTGTTTGCAATAGACAAAGCTAGCAAACCTCATAATTCAGAACACTTACACTCAGTTAGCTAAGAATCATAGATCTTTAACCACCTCTCAAGATCAATCTTGAACAAATCAGTTAAGAGAAGTTTTCAGATATCTATCTTGAGGAATCAAAAAGTCTAAGACGAAGTGAATCTTGTGATTTCTATCTATCTTTCCTGAAAGAGATTACGAAAACCTCGATAAGATAAAGATAGTCGGACCTGGCTTCACGAATCCCCAAGTGAAGTCTTTAAGTCGTAGATCTGATTATGTTTATCAGAGGAAACCTGGGTCAATAGAGAAAAAATCTATCTATCAAATAGAACACAATGTGTCAGGGATTGAATTTCCCAGTTAAAAGATCATCTCTATTTATTGATGTTCAAGACTGAGGGTTGCTCAGAATTAAAGCTAAGATAACTAGAGATTCAAGCAGACACTTTCTCTATTTTGATGAAACTCTAATTAGGGTTTCAAGTAAGCATGTGCAAATTAGTCTTGAAATCACATAAAAGAATATACATAGTAGTCCGGGTACCTGAACCGTGTATAATGATAGTTTTTTGGCAAATATGCCGTATGAAATAATAAGCAATTTGATGTTCATTTGAACACTTAAGAATTTGATCATGATGCATATACACAAGTGTTTTAGTGATCAATGATACCTTAGAGGTGTTTGTGAGAGTCATAACAATGCTAAACATATTTGAAAAAAAAAGACTTTAAACATCTGCCAAAGTTTTACTAGGACCGTTGGTGAAACGGTTCGTGAATCATAAGAAATAGTTAACGAGTCAGGATACAACGGTTCGTGAACCGGGTTCGCCGACCCTACTCAGCTCGAGAACTCATATGACAACGGTTCGTGAATCACGTTCGCCAATTGTTGGCCTTTTCACCAATATTAAAATTTCAGATCACCACAGTTCGTGAACTGTCCCGTTCTGAACTTAAGGTTTGCGAACTAGTTCGCCAACCTTCTTATATTTCAAAAACTCATATATCCATGGTTTGCGAACTGGTTCTCCAACCTACCTTGATTCGAAATTACAGAAGTTCTGAATTTCTCTCTTTTGATGTTTGAAACATTCTCAAATAATAAAATCATTGCTTAGGCAATTTTCAAATGATCCATAAATTAATTCTTGAACAATAAATTGTTTCGATCTAGTATTATTAATTAAGGACCTTTGAACATTTAATGCTTGAATCATATTTTGAGATGTTTAACAAGACAAGCTTGACTCAAAATTTCTTCTTTGCAATAAATCTACTAGAAGTCATACGACATATATAGTCTCATAAAGATAGAACGGTAAGATAGTGAGTAAAAGATAATTGTTCAGTCTTCACATACCTTGTTGATGAAGTTTTCTAAATTCCGATCTTCAATCTTCGAGGGTGATATCTGATACTCAACTACCAAATTCTATGCGTAGTCCGAGACGTGACTCAGTAGATCAGAAATCAAGATATAGTTTTATTCATCTAACATTGACAACAAGCTTGAGATAGCAAAACTTGTGGGTCCAAGCGAGCAATGCTCTAGCAAAAGGTCATTCCTTGGTTGTGATTTTGAGCAAGATGAATCTTTTGAGAGGGAAGGAAAATGGTAAATTGTATGAGAAGGTCATCAAAGTTGTTCCAAAAGAAATTCAAACAGTTATTCCTCAGCTTAGTCATTTTAAAACCCTAATAGCCATCAATTTTGATTTTGTGTAATTGATTTATTTGGTTTATTATATGAATATAGCTAATGGATTCACATATTATTATTATTTATTTATTTTTACCAAACCTAGTACTTGTTGAACTGAGCTTGTTTCCAGATATCAGGAATTCCAGCCGTATTTTTGTCTGCACTAGAGGGAAAAGTTCGTGTAATATAATGCGCTAGGTCATGAAAATATATGAAAAATGGTGTTTAAGTTTGTCAATTGTACGTACGTGTCTTAACTGCTGACTATGCAAGGTCAGTTTTCCATGCCAATATGCATGTTTCTTTAACATAATACATTTTCGCATTCTACTTAGATAATTCATGAAAGTGAAAAATGGTGGTTCTTGTTTAGGTTATGAGTAGACATTATTTGAAGATCTAGTGACAAATACAAAAATCAAGTAATTCACACAAGTGAAGGCTCGACTGCTAACTTTTGTGGCATTTATACGTGGCAAACCTGAACTTCAGACACATACATTAGTTTTCTAACTAAATCTTTGATGGAAGACTTTGACTTGGGTGGAACTCCCATCCGAATTATGCAGCGTGCTATTTCATGAAGCACATATCTGGTGCTAAAGGCAATAAATCCTGTGGAAGGATGACATACAGGATTATCTCCGACAAGAGATACTGTGTCACCTGACAAGATTTCCTCTTATAAGAGAACTGAATCGTCTGATTCCCCAACACCAACCACTTAGCGAGTTTTTTGCATTGCGCCCGGATGATAGTGAGAAAACAAGGAACATGGTTGGTGGTGTTTGTCTTTGTCACTTAGGGAGCAAGCAAGCCGGTATTTCACTTGTGGGTTTGTCATGTGTAAGGCATGGGCAAGTGGTAGCAGGTATTGGCGTATGTGAAAACTACAGGGAGACCCATTCTTACACACTTTCCCACTGTGAAACCCACGCCCATAAATCTAAATGCGCGCATCCATTTTCTGGAAGAAAATTATTCTCAAACCCATATTTTCCAAAATTATCATCCGAGAGATGGAGGCGAAAACAAAATAAAAGATCTGATTTTCTTCATAACAAATTCTCGTCTTTTCTTCCTTTCTTCTTCTTCTTCATCTTGCTCCTTTGTTCAGCTTCGTTTACTATATAATTCCTGAAATATTTCCAGATCTACAAACTCTTGATCCCCTTTTTCAACCCGCGTCCCGAAGGAGAAGATGTAAGAGGTTCAACTCGAGAAATCAGTGGATGGATTTACGATTTCCCCAGAAGAACAGGAAGATTATTATCAGTTGTTGATGACAAATCTGGTACGGTTACTGAATTTGAGATGAAAGAAAGGGGATTTGATGTTGCAGAAAGATTGGGTTTCTCTACGAGTTTGAATCGGAGCCTGTGAAGATTACTGGAGATGTTACAAAGATGTGTCAGTTCTGGTTCGACGTTATATAAGAAGATTCGAGAGATTGATGGAGGTTTTGGAGAATCTGAAATTAAACTAGGAATTGGGTTTTTGTTGTTGTATGGGTAATTGTTGGTAATTGGGTTTTGGGTTTTCCGTGTGAGTCTCAGAGAAGGACTAAGAGAAGAACTTCACTGGGAATTGATGAACTGAAGATGGGTTTTTGTTGGATTGGATATTGAGACTAAAATTGGTGATGTTCTTGAGTTGCAGGGAAGAACTAATGATACTTTGAATTCATCAATTCATCAATCAAATTGGTGGATAGAGTGTGTTTTCAACCCACCGATCAATTCATCATTCTAAGCTTCCGCATCGGCAAGGTAAATAATTTTATCAATCAAGCTGGTCGATATACTCACATACATTCAGTTCTGAATACTATGGGTGAAAATTTTAGAGGTTAAGTATTTTCATCAATTTAATTCCCTAGATTCTGTTGTAAGGAAGCTGCGTGGCAAAGAAAATTCTAGGGAGAGGACTGGAGCATCTCTAATTTCTCTGCAAAGACACTTCAGTAATTGAATTATGGGGAAAGACACCGCCGTGCATACGACCTTAGCTCAACAGGAAGAGTGAAGGGAAATATTGCAGTATGGTTGTACCGTGTCACATCCTTTGGCAGCCGGTTCTAAAGATATGTCTACAGTGTCAAATGACACACTCATTGCAAGCTGATCTTGGAGCGAAGATTCTAAGGATGGCACGATGAAATAACTAAGATTCGATGTGGAAATCATTTTGTCAAATCAAGGCCTTCGCTAATTTGGCAACGGACTGATCAACAAGGTGGTTCGGAAGTGTTGAAATGGAATCAAACATTTGTTTTGAGCCAAAACAGGCAGCCATTGGTGTAAATTTGATATGTAGCTTTGATTCTTGGAAGTGAATGAAGGTGGGTTTTGTATGGTCTGTTTGGAGGATGGATAGCTGCGGGTCATATATTTAGATGTGTTTTGAGATGGCTGAGATGCTGCAATCTGAAGTAGTGGCTGACATTAAGGAGGGTGTTATAGGCAAGACCGATAAGAAAGGGAATTGGTACTGCGAACTGAATTTAGTGCCGAGATAACAGTACTGGTGCTGTCTTTGTCGATAAGTTTGAATGTTGTGCTGTGGCTGAAATATACATGGTGAACTAGGATGGTTTTGGTGCAGATGCATAACCTATTATGCATCTACAAATTTGTTGCATAACTTGTTATGCAGTCCAGAAAACGGTTGCATAGCATGTTATGCAACAACTTTTTTGTCATTATCGGAACCAACAAAAACAAAGACTGCATAACTTGTCATGCACCAATAATAACCTGTTATACAACAATTTTTTATGTACGCACTAAAATCAACTAAAACAATGGTTATATAACTTGTTATAGATGCATAACTTTTTTATGCAAATGCATAATTTGTTATGCAGTCGAGAAAATGGTTGCTTAATTCGTTATGCGTCTGCATAATGTGTTATGCATCTTTTTTGGTGGCTGCATAATGATTATGTATTAAGTTTTCGAAAATTTTGCCTAAAATGATGATAAACTCCGATTTTTTTCGTGAAAAACAAAAATTTGATATTGTTGTTTGTACTCGTTGTCTAGCTCTCTTAAAAAAATTTCCAACGATATAAAATTTGTAAAATTCCAAGGAGCGGATTTTTAGATATGTTATGTCCAAGTTGCGTTTCCAATTATATCCCTGAAAAATTAGGCTGCATAACGAGTTATGCTTGAAAAAATAGTATGCATAACGAATTACGTGTTGATTCTTAATAATTTCATATAATTATGGGTGTCACGGTACCCAAAATTAATTGTGGACCTGACAATGATAATATTATTTTTTTTGGGTCTCCCCCTAATTTTTCCTCGGCGTATTGTATTAAATTTTTATGGACTTGCATTCTAATTTTTTTCTGATATGTAAACACGTATGTTATACTACTATTGCTTTAGAAATCCTAGGCATGCCTACATTTTAGGAGAGGAATCAACTTCAGCGTATAACATCTCATGATTCTGCAATGAGCGAGTCATCCAGCTCTGATGGGAGATAAAACATACATATGTTTTATAGGTTCTTTCGTCTTGCGAAACCAGCCTGATGAAATTAATCCATTTAGGATTTGGTATTTCATATTACTTTAGGAATAAATCAAATTTTATCGTTAAACTACATGTAAACCTTTCTTTGTAAATATATCAATACTTGCATAAGACAATGAGACAGATTCCCCAGATCTCGATGATGTTTTTTTTTAACCAATTCAATATGATGTGTCATTCTCTTTATTCGCTGCATATAAATTCAGGACCTTCATGCTTGAATGTGCAGCCAAATCATTCTCATCTACCATCAGATTAATGAGTTGAATTTGACAAAAACGAGCTTGTCAAGCTAGAATGGAATCCAACTCCCTAGTAAATACGAGGTTGATAATTATCATATGGTTCCATCACCCACCCACCCCCCTTTCTTCAAATGTGCATAGAATTTGGCCTCTCACCCCATACTTCCCATGAGCTACGCGCATGAGACTTAGTTTTATGGGCTAGATTGAGCGGCTAGATTAGCAGAAAAGTGTTGCAGTTCAAAAAAAAATGTGGTCTATTTGTTAACACTAGTTCTCTCTCCTAACATGTGCTCACAGTTGAACTAGCAGCGAGATTGAAGCGCTGAATGGTTCCGCGCTAAAAAAATGACCTTTTCGCTGAATGAATATTCCAGGGCATCTGCACTGAACTATTCAGCGCCAGACACAGGCGTCGTTCCATTCAGCGCTCTGCCTCACCGCTGCACAATTCAACGCTTGACCTTTTTTCTCCTACACCACTTTTACACCACAACGACTATTTTTTTCAAATTTTGAATTTTTTAAATGTTCCATTTTTTTCCTACACCTAGTTTACATTACCAACGGCTATGTTTTCAAATTTTGAATTGTGAAATATTTGACAAAGCAAGGGTTGCATGTTGCAGAAGTAATAATAGTACCAATGCTCAACTACGTACCATAACCATGCCAGAAAAATCCTTAACGTTGGTTGACCATTCGTCAAGAAATTTATAGGTATTACCTAACGAAGCTATACCCCAATCATATTCCCCAACTCTATCAAAATCAGCCAACACTATAACCCAACGCTTATCTACTTTTTCACTAGAATCCGCAAGAAGAAAATGACCAAAACACCACATAAAGAATGCTCGTGTCAATGTCTCTGCACATCTAATATTGTCATAGTTTTCTCTACTTTTAATGTATTTTTTCAAGATAGCCAAGAATAATGAATTTTTGTTAGAGTCCCATCCACCATTAAATTTTTTGATATCCAAGAAATATAAATCATCCAGAGCAGGATATGTTAGATCACTACCCAACTGCGGCATAACTACTGGTCGTTTACTAGGGTCACCAGTGGGAATTCCCGTTAACATGTACCAATCTACAGGAAGGAGGCCAATTTCAAACTCTTGAAAATGAAAGCTCTTCGTTTTTTCCCGCCATCTCCCAGCTATGGCTTCAACTAAGCCTCTATCCCCATTGGCGAAATCAAACTCAAAAAACAGACCACAATTGTCACAATATCGTTGTGCTGTCGGATTATTGTCCACTACAATTTTATTATACATTTCAACCTCTTTCAAACTACTTCTAAAGTTTACTTTACGATGATCTTTCGTATTTTTACACACATGTTTGTCAATAGTCTTTGACGATACTATATCCAAACGATTTAGCAATTCATCCATACTCATACTATAATCATACAAACATGAAAAAAATATCAACCATACAAACTAAATTTCATCATTATCATACAAATTATCATTATAATTCATTATCATTCATTTTCATCACAAAAATCAAAATTTCATTTTTTGTTCATCACAAATAATCAAATTAAATCTCCAAAAAAAAATTCATCACAAATAATCAAATTAAATCATACACATATCATCTAAATAACTAATATCAATCATCAATTCGAATGAAATATCATGATAATCAAAAATCATAAAACTTAAAACTTAAATTTCTTACCCCAATTGATTTTGTGGATGGAATCGCACCAAACCACCCTCAAACGATCACAAATTCGATGTAGAAAAACCCACATAAGGAATTTGAGATTTTTTTTTCCAGAAATCTTGAATTTGAACATGCATTTTCGGGAGAAATGAGGGAGAAGTGAAAAATGGAGAAAGAAACGAGGAAAATCGATTTTTTGTGGAAGATATCAATTTTTTGGGCGCTGTTTGGTTCGGCGCTGGAGCTGCTTGGTGCGGCGCGGTCCACCTAGTTGACTAAGTCAAACGATGTTCTATTCAGCGACTCGCTGCTAGATTAACACTACCATAGGACTTAGGAGGTTTCCCTAGCTGACGTGGACTGCTAATCTAGCTGCTAGATTAGCACACCATAGGACTAAGAACTTCTCCGATGGTTGATGTGCTTATTTCATATATGTCAACATTGTCATGACTTTCTCTTGGTAAAAATTTCCTTATATAGATATAAATTCCTAAATATTGGGAGCTAAAAAAATTCATCTCCGACCCAAATCAATCTTAACGTTTTGTTTCTTAAGTGTCATTTAATAATTCATTAACAATCATTCTATTTTTATTTTATAACTTATTTCACTACCATAAAAATGATAAGGATAGGAAGACATTGTCAAGGTGAATGTCTAAACTAGACATTCACCTTGACAATGTCTTCCCAAAATTAAGCCACGTCACTCCACATTTATTTAAGAAGTTAGGGTTGGAAAAGGATTTTATGTGAATTTAGATATTTATCCTCACACACATTCCATTGGAGAAGCTCTAAGCCTCACTCAAAATATACATTTTTTGGTGACCAACATAATTGGTGGCCCATATCTAGGGAATGGATGGCGAAATCACTCGCTTCATCAACGGTTCGCAATTATAGTTAAGATCCGACCATTAAATCTCTCTTTCTCTCTAAAGTCTAAACTGTAAACCTAAAAACGAAGCAGAACCCAAAGTTTGAAAGGCCTTTTAAAAAAACTCAAAAGAGAGACAAGTAGAAAACAGCGGCCTCCGAATTTCCTCCTCTGAATCAAGATGCCGAAGTCCAAACGTAACAGACCTGGTAATGTTCTTACTCATCTTCGTCTTCTTCATCTTCAACTTACTAATATATAGACCTTAAAACCTTAAATCTTGTAAGGGGTTTTATCTAGGGTTTTAAAAATCTGAACTTTACATGGAATTTCAAACTGCAGTTACTCATTAGGGTATCTTTTTGTATTATTTTTGTAATTTTGAGTATTTGATTTTGATTGGGGTTCAATGAAAATGCAGTGACATTGTCTAAGACTAAGAAGAAAGGAAGAGAACATAAAGAGGGAATAGTAGAGACTATAAGGAAAGCTGTTGAGAATTATAACTCCATTTATGTTTTCTCTTTTGAGAACATGAGGAATCTCAAATTCAAGGAATTTAGAGAGAAGCTCAAGTCTAATAGCAGGTAATAACTAATGATACACTTTATAATATGATGATACTAGTGTTGAATCGAAGTTTGGGTAAGTGAATGATTTAATGGGTTTGAAACTATGAATACTAGATTTTTCCTTGGATCAAACAAAGTGATGCAAGTTGCGCTTGGGCGAACTGATGCCGATGAAGTTAGAACAGGAATTCACAAAGTTTCCGAGGTAAGCTAGCTTGTTTAATATGGTTAGTGAAGATGAAGTAGAGTTGTTCTTATTTGTTTTCTCATGTCTTTTTCTTTCTTTTCGGATATTTTGTTCAGTTTTTGCATGGTGATGCTGGGATTTGTTTTACCAATTTGCCCAAGGAAGAAGTTGAAAGGTAGTATTTACTTGTTTACAGTACTTGCTTATCTAGTATTGGGTTGTTAGATGACTTTTGTATTTTCTGTTTTCCGTACACACTTAAAATGAAAGAAATTCATTTTAGATACTCTTGCAAAGTCTTGTTTTTTTTTCTTCGAAACTTAACCATTTTGTTTGTTGTAATTTCTCCTTTCTGTTGTTGTATGTTTTCTTTCTCCAGTGTCTCATTGTGCACTTCTCCATGGATTTTGTAGGTTGTTTGCTGAATTCCAAGAACATGATTTTGCAAGGACAGGAACTAATGCAACAGAAAAGGTTACAGAATTCATTAACCATAATTATCATTATAATAACATGGTTTCGAAAATCAAACTCGAATAATAGATAAAACCTTAGTCTCACTGGTCCAGTTTGAGCTAACAACATTATATAATTCAGGTAGAGCTTAATGAAGGCCCGCTTGATCAATTCTCACATGAAATGGAACCCTTTCTACGCAAGCAAGGGATGCCTGTTCGATTAAATAAAGGTTGACTATTGATGCTAGCTCCTGTGCATTACTAAACTTTTACATGCAAGTATAATGTCCAGTAACATGTTATTCGCTAAATGCAGGGGTGATAGAACTTGTGGCCGACTTTGTTGTGTGTGAAGAAGGAAAGCCCTTATCTCCCGAAGCTTCTCGCATATTGGTGGGTTAAACTCTTACATAGCCTACCAGTTAATTACTTGTTATTGACTGTTGCTTTCCCCACTCTGGTAGATGAGCGTTTTCACCATCCAAGGTCCAGCATTATACACTGTCACAACTTGCAGCTTTCTCCCTTGTATTCCATTCTAGTTGTACCTATAGACGAATTGTAGAGCCGTTGCTTGTGCTCCTCTGTTTTAGGGAGAATTAGTGGCAGTACTAGCAGTATCAGAGTAGTTACATAAAAGTTTGAGAAATCAGCTTCTGTAGGGTAGAAAGAAACATAGAAAAGCTTCAAAGTACCTGTACGAAGGGCACTGTTCCTACACAGGGTAGTTACATAAAAATTTAAGAAATCAGTTTGTTTAGGGTATAAAGTAACATAGAAAAGCTTCAAAGTCCTGTGAGGAGGGCAACGGTTCCTACGCGGAGTTCTTACTTGTGGAATTTGTTCAGTTTGAATGCTCAGTTTCTACTATTTTTTCACTGATTGAAGCATAGAGTTGTGTTACTTGTGTATGACTATTGATATATCTATTCTCTCTATAATGTAAGATCTAATGCAGTCTGTATGTTGTATTAATCTGGCTTATGCATGTTTAATGTGATTGGGATTGTACATCTGATGTCATTATTTTCTTGTATGCAGCGTTTACTAGGAATCAAGATGGCAACCTTTCAACTGCATCTTATCTGCCGATGGAGTCCAGAAGACTTTGAAATATATAAAGCTGGCTCGGATCTTTCTGAAATTGAATCCTCATGATGCTGTTATCCAGTTATCCTTTAGTACTAGGGCGTGTTTGTAATTTATATATTGAGCTCTCTGAGATGTGAAACTGCAGTAAACCTTCACAGGTTATTTTGTTGGCCTGTCTTTTTTTTTTGTCAAATCATTTAATTCATATTTGCTGGTTCCAATTTCATAGGGGGTCTCTTTTTTTTTTTTTTTTTTTTTTTTTTTTTTTTTTTTTTTTTTTTTTTTTTTCTCAATGCAAAATTCAGATTATATTAATTTAGAAAAGGAAAAAGTTCGGGTCCTTGCATTCAGAGTTCATCCCGAGTGACCAACTCGGATATGTTAGGAGTGTTTTACAGGTAAAGAAAATTACCACCAGACTCTAGCCATTTTAGCTAGACAATCATCAATACTGTTGTCTGGACTCTGGTCTTTTTATGACTACAACTCAGAGAAATCTTTTCCAACCAAGACCATCAGCAACACTGTTGTCTGGTCTTTTTATATGACTACAACTCGGAGAAATCTTTTCCAGGCGATGTTTGATTTCAAGGATAAGGACCTTAATTCATCCAATGGATGGACATAAGAACATTGTTGCTCGATGGACTTTACTGCATTCAGCATGTGCTAAGCGTAAATTCATCTTCCACTTATGTGGGGATTTTTGTCAACAACAAAATCCAAATTTGATTAAATCTTCGGAATCTATTGGGAGGAGTAATACTCTTTAACACCTCATTACACTTACTGTACTCAATTCCTACAGACTTTAAGTTTTGGTAAATCTCGAAACATTTTTTAATATTATCATCCTACTAAAAAAATGTTAATAGAGTATCTAATACTGTATAAAATTCTAAGGATGACCGGTTATGATAATTTTTACTGATTATTTTTGTCTTAATAAAACGTTTTATTAAGTAAACCAACAAAGGCACGATTGATTAATCTAATGTCCCCTTCAATTTTGCTCATTTCAAATATTGCTGCAACCGTACATAGCATATAACAAGAAGCAAGTACCGTGTTTTTCTATTCCACTGATATCACACATAATCAAAATGAATACTCTAGTAAAAGTTCATCGAGGCTTTCTGAGTATAAACAATAAGTCAAAGTTTAGAGTCACTGAGATACTCTTACACCGAGAATCACACCAACTTGATTTCACTACACTCCGCTCTAGATAATTAGCTTGCTGAGGTTGATCAATCATGGCTGCAAACGTTTCTACTGCATATCTAGAGAGTCTTCCGGCAGTACCGGACTGGCTAAACAAAGGAGACAACGCATGGCAATTGATTGCAGCAACGCTTGTGGCGTTGCAGGGTATGCCAGGGCTCGTAATTCTTTATGGCAGCATCGTTAAAAAGAAATGGGCTGTTAACTCAGCTTTCATGGCACTTTATGCTTTTGCTGCGGTATTACTTTTGTGGGTATTGGTTTGTTACAAAATGGCTTTTGGTGAGGAACTTCTTCCTTTCTGGGGTAGAGGTGGATTTGCTCTCGGGCAAGGTTATCTGCTCAGGCAAGGTGCTTTACCTGCAACCACTCATTTGCGTAAAGATGGTTCCGTAGAAACAGCCATGACCGAACCGTATTATCCCATGGCTACTCTCGTTTACTTTCAATTCACATTTGCAGGTGTTACACTTATGTTACTAGCTGGTGCAGTACTTGGTCGAATGAATATCCGAGCTTGGATGTCATTTGTTCCTCTTTGGTTAATCTTTTCTTATACAGTCGGGGCATTTAGTCTTTGGGGTGGTGGGTTTCTTTATCATTGGGGTGTTATCGATTTTGCCGGTGGTTATGTTGTTCATCTATCGTCAGGAGTTGCCGGATTTACTGCAGCTTATTGGGTAAACATGATTTACTTTAAAAATTTATGACTATTTCTTAAATCTAGTTTCAAATCATACAAAATTCCTAACAGTTCAGTGCTGTGCATGTTTATGTTCAGGTGGGACCAAGGATGCAGTGTGACAAAGAGAGATTTCCTCCAAACAATGTTTTGCTGGCTCTAGCTGGAGCTGGATTGTTGTGGATGGGTTGGTCTGGCTTCAATGGAGGAGCACCATATGCTGCGAATATTGATGCTTCCATCGCTGTTCTGAATACTAATATTTGCGCTGCAACAAGTCTTCTAATGTGGACTAGTCTAGATGTGTTCTACTTTGGTAAACCATCTGTAGTTGGAGCTATTCAAGGAATGATTACAGGACTTGTTTGTATTACTCCTGGAGCAGGTAATTTTGGAACTGTCATTTCTTGAGTTGCAGGAGAACATGCATATTTGACATTTGGTGTTGTTATGTGTTTTGGTACTAAACAAATTTCATAGTTGTTCTATTTCTTGTAATGCAGGGGTAGTGCAGGCGTGGGCTGCAATAGTGATGGGCATACTTGCAGGCAGCATACCTTGGTTTACCATGATGATACTGCACAAGAAATCTTCACTGCTGCAAAAAGTATAGTTGTTTTATTTCATGCCATGTTTGGCCATATCGTTATATTTGTCCATAACACAAACATAAAAATGCCATTGTGCTATTCCTTAATTCATCACTGATTTGGATTACTATGTAGGTAGATGATACATTGGGTGTGTTTCATACCCATGCAGTAGCAGGGATATTAGGTGGTACACTTACTGGTCTGTTAGCCGAACCACATCTCTGTGATATGGTCCTACCAGTAAAAGGTTCAAGAGGTGTAGTTTATGGTGGCACTGGCGGGATACAACTTTTGAAACAAATAGTGGCAGCGCTATTTGTTATCGGATGGAACTTAGTATCGACTTCGATTATACTTTTGTTGATAAGAATAGTAATACCATTGAGAATGTCAGATGATGAACTTCTAATAGGAGATGATGCAGTTCATGGTGAAGAAGCTTATGCTCTCTGGGGTGATGGTGAAAGATATGATGAATCTAAACATGCAGGTTATTCACCAAAATACCAACAAACACCAACAAGATCACTCATTGGAGAAACTGGCCGTGGTGGTGCTGTTGGGGTTTAAAATTACAGTAAAATAAGAGTTCTTTTTATGAAAACCGGTGTTTTATTAATTCTTGAGACAAATCTAATTTTTGAACATGTTTTTTTTTTCCTTTTTCTTGGGAAATCCTAAATTGATAATATAAGACCGGTTCGGAATCGGAAGACCTCATAGCATCTCCAATGAGATTTTGGAAAATTCCAACATTAAAGATAAATGTGAGAAAATTATGAAACATTTCTTATGGGGTTCGTCTAATTTTCGTAAGAAGAAAAGTTGGGTTGGTTTAGGTTAGAGCAAGGTTTGCTTGCTTGCCTACAGAAGAGGTGGTGTGAGTCTGAAGAAATTAAGATTGGTAAGTAAGGCATGACATTCTAAGTGGGCCTTGAAATACAACAAAGAGAGTAAAACTCCGTGGAGATCCGTACAACAGAAGTTTGGGGGAAATGATAAAACTTTCTATCCTAAATCATCTAATAAACAGGCTGGTAAAAGCTGGTGTCATTGTAGTATAATGGTAAAGTAAATGGATGATGATACTAGTGACTTGAATTGAAAACTCGCCAGCACCAAATTCTTCACCGATCAAAAATTAAGAGAGAAATTGGGTGGGAATGTTCCCTCCCAAAATGAGATTGATACTTTTGTTGATTTAGGTGGTTCTCGTGGCCTGTCGGATAATAATTTTTCTGGTAACCCATTTGTCCTGAGTTTATTCTAAAAAGACCTGACATGGCAATAGCAAACTATAAGTGGTTTAACATGTATCCTCAATCTCTTGTTTATCATCTGGTTACTTTTGGGAGCGACCATGCTCCTATTATGCTCTCTAGCTCTAAAGACACAAATCCCGCCAGAAGACCATTTAGAATATACTCCCTCCGTCTGTAAATTTCCACACAAATCTACCTATCTTTTAGAGACGGAGGGAATAATAAATGTTTTATTAGGGATAATACTTGTAAGGAAGGCATTGCTAAGGAATGGTCTATTAATATTCAAGGTTCAATCTTTATTGCCTGTTAAGTAGGAAATTTGATTATGGAATAATAACTCTTTTGGCAATTTTAATGTTCAAATTAGAGATATCAAATCTCAAATTGAACATATAAATAGTCTTCCTTCATCTGATTCGAACAGGAATAGGCTAGCTGAACTTGACCAGAGTCTTAAATAGTGGTACAATATTGAACATGATTATTAGAGTCAAAAAGGTAAAGATGATATGCTTGCTTTAGATGATAAGAACACAAAATATTTTCGTGATAGAGAAAATTATAGAAGTAGAAAAACTCAAATGAGTGTCTTCAGAATAATTTAGGTATTTGGCTCACTGAAAAAGTCGATAATTAGTTAGCAATCCGGGATTCGGCAAACGTACCAAACGGCAAACGTACGATTATTATACGATTTTGTAAAACCCAAATTCGGTCCAAAATTCGGTCAACGGAACGTGATTCGTCAGTAATTCGGAATGGCACACGTACGTGTATAATTCAATTTATAAATGTTAGTTCGGCTCTAAAAATTCGGTATCTATATATAATAAATAATTAGTATTTATAAGGTCATAGACTAATTTTTATGCATATATGTGAGTTATTTAAAGAAAAAATAAACTTAGTATGATGATATTAATAATATATACAACATTAGTCATCAAAGAGGACGTGGTATAGTGGGTTTAGATGCTTGGTTAGCGAGTTTTAGATCTCTCTCACCTTCACCTTCAAATCTCTTCTGTCATTTTTGTTTCATAAAAATTACAACAACGTCTAATATTGGGCCATGTATGCTTGGGAGGCAGTAAAGCCCCAAAAATAGGGCCTTTGAAAACGTAAAAGCTAAAAAGTTTCTGGCGAATTAAGAGGACGTATCATTCGGGATACGTAAAGTTCGTGAACGATTCACGAATAATCCGGGAATGCCACATAATACGCGTTTTGGGTTCGGAGTTGCAAACGTACGCGAATAAAACGGTAAAATTCGTGATACAGAAAAAATCGCGAATGATTCGCGAATCATTCGCGAACTTACTATCTAGGGTGGATTTAGATAATAATCTTAAGGAGCACTTCACTCCTATAAGTAGGAGCACTTCACTCCTATAAGTAGAAGCACTAAGCCATGCATCCCTGAAAACTTCATGAGTAATATTCATCACAGTTGAGGACAATGGTATGTTGCTTCGAATAACCTCGGCTGAAAAGATTAAGAGTTTTGTGTTTATGATGAAGCCGTGGACCTATCCAAGTCCAGACGGCTTTCCCCCATGATTCTATCAAAATATGTGAGATATCGTAGGGACGATGCGATTAACATGATTCTATCAAAGTTTTTGCTTAAACAATGTAATCATAATTTTATTTCCGTTTTTCCTAAAGTAGATTGTCCTAAGATTCCTTCTGATTATCGACCAATTAGTTTATGTAACACTTTGTATAAGATCATCTCAAAACTAATTGTTAGTATATTTAAGAACATTCTTAACAGGACTATATCTCCTATCCGGCTACTTTTTTAAGGGCAGATGGATGTCCGACAATACAATCATTGCACATGAACTGGTTGATATATACCATGAAAATAAATAAGTCTAAAAATGGCCTTATGACCATCAAAATCGACATGTCAAAAGCTTTTGACAGAGCCGAGTGGAGTTTTTGTGTTGCATTCTCTTAGAATTTCGTGAGGACTTACCTAAACTCATTGAACGACGCATTTCCACTGTTACGACTTCGATTATGTTAAATGATGCTCTAGGGGAAATCTTTCATTCTCAAATGGGTCTTAGACAGGGGACCCCTTATCCCATTATTTATTTATTCTTGGTATGTAATTCTTTTATAAGAGTCTTCTTTGTGCTGAGAAAGGGGCAATCTCCATGGAATAAAGCAAACACTAGAGAATCTAGGAAATTGCATGAGATCATTAGAAACTTCAACGAGTTATCATGTGAGTCCATTGATGTTGATAAGTCAGGTATAGCCTTTAGTCCGAAAACTGATAATAGGGTTAGAAATAAAATTGCTAATATCCTAGAAATTAAAAAAAGTGGGACTTCAAGATAAATATTTTGGAGTCCCTCTGCTCCTTTAAAAGATCAAGGTGCGGTCTTTTGAACCTTTACTAGGAAAATCCAAGGATAGACTAGGTATCTGGAATAACAAAAATCTTAATTTAGCTGTGAGAATTGTTTTAGTGCAGTCATTTTTAGGATCTGTAGCTTCCCATCATATGTCAGCCTTCTCAATACCAAAGGAACTGACTAGAGATGGATTCCACCCGAATGAAATTTTTGTGGAAAAGAAATGGATGCTAAAGGAGTGTACCTAAAGAGATGGACTCATGTAGCTCTGCCTGAGAAATTTATTAGGCTCATCATTAAGAAAAACCGAATGCCAGAACTTAGCTTTGCTATCTAGGCTAGTGTGGCGTATGTTAGATCAACATGATGCTTTATGGGTTACTACAGTCAGAAATAACTACTTTCCCCAATCTAGACCCCTTGTCATGTACTCTTCCAAAACAAGGCTCATGGATTTGGAAGGGACTTGAAGATGGTCTTGAGGCACTATTTCTGGGAAATATGTGATGGGTCCATGATTTCCATGTGGAATCGTACTTGGATCCCTTATATGACCAAATCACCAAATGCTAAAATGTGGTCTAGAGCCTAGTTAGCAATTCGGGATTCGGCAAACGTACGGAACGGCATACGTACGAATATTATACGGTTTTGTAAAATCCAGATTCGGTCCAAAATTCGGTCAACGGGACGTGATTCGTCAGTAATTCGGAACGGCATACGCACGTGTATAATTCGATTTATAAATGTGAGTTCGGCTCTGAAAATTCGGTATCTATATATAACAAGTAATTTGTATTTATAAGGTCATAGACCAATTTTTATGCATATGTGTGAGTTATTTAAAGAAAAACTAAACTTAATATGATGATATTAATAATATATACAACATTAGTTATCCAAGAGGACGTCGTATGGTGGTTTAGATGCTTGGTTAGTGAGTTTGAGATCTCTCTCACCTTCACTTTCAAATCTCTTCAGTCGTTTTTATTTCATAAAAATTATAACACGTCTAATATTCGGTCGTGTATGTTCGGGAGGCAGTAAATCCCAAAAAGTGGAATCTTTGAAAAGTAAAAGCTAAAGAATTTATGGCGAATTAAGCGGACGTATCATTCGGGATACGTAAAATTCGTGAACGATTCGTGAATAACCCGGAAATGCCACATAATACGCGACTTGGGTTCGGAGTTGCAAACGTTCGCGAATAAGACGGTAAAATTCGTGATACGGAAAAATTCGCGAATCATTCGCGAACTTACTAAGTAGGGTCTAGAGACATGAAAACTGTCGACCAATTGATAGATAAGGAAAGTAGGAAAAAAGAAGTGGTTAAACAATTATTTGATGAAGAGACTGTTAAGAACATATAAGAATTCCTATACAAGGTAAGGATAGAAATAGGCGGAATAGAAGTCACAGTGGTTTATTTCCGGTGAAATCTGCTTATAATACCATTGTTAATGAAAATGTTGATTTTGATAGTGCGCGTGATAACAAATTTCTCTCGTCTAGCTTCCGGAAATTAAAGATCTCTCATAAAATCATGTTATTTTTATGGAAATACATACATGGATGTCTATCGGTAAGAGAATCTTTGGCTAAATATGTTTCGAATGTAAATCAGGTCTGCCCTTTATATAGCAATCACCCTGAAACAATTCAACACGTTTTCTTTGAATGTGATTTTTCTAAAAATATGTGGCATTTGCTTGATTCTCATATATTACCTAAAATTCAAAATATTGGTCTTAATGGTTGGTTTAATAATTGGTTAAGCAATCCAATTGTCTCTCCTATCCAACGCCAGAAATTCATTCAGCGTGTAGGTGTTGCTCTTTGGTATCTATGGAAATGCAGGTGTACGCTAGTCTTCAAATGAGGCATTATTGAAAAAGCGGGGTCTAACAACCTCACCCAATATTTCGCTTAGCAATTTGTATGGATTAACTCCAATATACTTTCAAGAGAATCAACTAGACAGTCAGACTCAATCTTAAGAAAAAGTATATCAAGGAGTAATAATCTTAATTTCTTAATTTAATCCGCAATCAAACAAATAGAAATTTGCGAGCCTGATTGAATACAAGAGAAATAACTTGAACGGTACCAAAGACCAATGTTCAAGGATCAATCAATTTCAATCAACAACCAAAGGTTGCGTTTACCAATTGATCGGTTCAACGCACAACCTGCGATATTTCAATTATATAACAAAATATAATGCAAAAAAGAAATAACACAGACACCAGATGTTTTGTTAATGAGGAAACCGCAAATGCAGAAAAACCCCGGGACCTAGTCCAGATTTGAACACCACACTGTATTAAGCCGCTACAGACTCTAGCCTACTACCAATGAACTTCAGACTGGAATGTAGTTGAACCTTAACCAATCTCACACTGATTCAAGGTACAGTCATGCTCCTTACGTCTCTGATCCCAACTAGATACTACGCACTTGATTCCCTTAACCGATGTCACCCACAACTAAGAGTTGCTACGACCCAAAGTCGAAAACTTGATAAACAAATCTGTATCACACAGAAAAGTCTATTGAATAGATAAATATGTCTCCCACAGATAAACCTACGAGTTTTGTTCCGTCTTTTGATAAATCAAGGTGAACAGGAACCAATTGATAATCCAGACTTATATTCCCGAAGAACAGCCTAGTATTATCAATCACCTCACAATAAGCTTAATTGATTAACGAAACAAGATATTATGGAATCACAAACGATGAGACAAAGGTGTTTGTGACTACTTTTCAATCTTGCCTATTGGAGATAAAATCTCGAGCAAATCTTAAAGAAGATAGTACTCAATCACGATAGAAAACAGCAAGATCAGAACACGCAACTACAAAGAAAATAGTTGGGTCTGGCTTCACAATCCCAATGAAGTCGTCAAGTCGTTAACCTACAGGGTTTCGTGAAAAACCTAAGGTTAAAGGAGAATCGACTCTAGCTTATGCAACTAGTATCACACATGAGGTGTAGGGATTAGGTTTCCTAGTTGCTAGAGTTCTCTTTTATATGGATTTCAAATCAGGGTTTGCAATCTAAGTTACCTTGGTAACAAAGCATTCAATATTCACCGTTAGATGAAAACCTGATTAGATTCAAGCTAATATCTTTCAACCGTTAGATCGAACTTAGCTTGTTATACACAAATGAAACGTACCTTCATTTAGGTTTGAGTAACTGTACTTAAACGTGTACACTTAGTTGGTTCAACAATAGTTAACCAATGGTTAGCCATATGAGCACTTTAATTTCAACCTTATTCATCTTCACCATAACTAGTTCAAATGACTCAAATGAAACTAGTTAGAGAGTTGTTCAATTGCTTAGATCTCATAGAAGTATACAAGACACAACTGAAGCAAAATCGATTTTGATTCACTCGAATCAATTCATGAACATCATAGCCATGGTTTGCAAAAGATTGCATTCCTTATAATATAAATTTTTTAGTTCATGAACAAACCGATTTTAGAAAGTAACCTACTTAAGTATGCAAACGGGTACACGGTACCTAAGTAGCAGGACCGAGTTTGGTTACGCCAGTACGCGTACGGGTACGCATACCAATTCAAATTCCAAACTCCAGCAGAAATTCACGGAATCCAAACTTCTGCCAGTACGCGTACGGTTACGCATACCTAGATTCCGAACTTCCAACAACCAACCAGTATGCGTACGGGTACGCATACTTAGGTTCCCGGTTTTGGATTTTACACAAATGTGAATACACACTATGTTTATATCCAAACATGGTTACTTGTTCTAAACTCTCATTTCAATCATTGAAACTTTCTTAGAGGATTACAATAGTTGTTATCCACAAACTATTAGCATCAAAGCGATTTTCAAGTTATTGAAATAATTAATATGACTTTCGTCAAGAGTAAAGATGAACTTGGTTAAAGCGAAAGCTTACTAATACATATTTCGAGAAATAGATAAGTGAGTTAAACTCAGCTCGAAATAGCAAATGTGTATGATTGAAGTCTATATAGCTGTTTGTAGGTGAAACCGTTTCTGCTGATTTTGGTAATTTCGGGTGTGTGGATGAGAAACGAATCTAAATCCTAAATAATGCACTGCACGGGAGTACTTTAATTCGAGAGATCAATCTGTACAATCCTGGCCTAAACCAAGAAATGCCTATTCCAGGCTTGCTCCGGTCACAAAGTGAAGGAGAAGGGTTGGTCTTAGGGAGGGAAGCGGAGAGAGTGTTGAGACCAGAATAGTTGATTCTGAAGGTGTGGTTGTTTATGACTTGTATATGAAAGTAGAACTGGCTAGCAGAATGGAAAGCTACCCGGTGATTTCTAGATACTGTGTTGTTGCCGACCAAAACTTGTTTTTGGTGAAAATAGGTGAAGCCTATTTATACAAGTCATATTGAAACATACCCTGGTCTCGTAGGAAGTGGAAACGATTGAATGGTGGAAGAATAGAGTAACGTGTAACCGTCAGACGTTATGCTTCCATGATGAGGGAAGTGAATTCGTGTAACCGTCAGTCATTACGCTTCCATGATGAAGGTAATGAATTGTTTACACCGTTACTTTTCACCACCACTAATTGTCTTACTTCATGACACTTTCTTGTAACGGGCGCATTGCACGCCGCACGCTGTAAACTGCCAGACCAATACCTTGATGAGTATCCCCCAGTTTGTGACATGTTTGATGTCTCGAGTATTTTCGTGGAAAACGTGTAGCAGGTTGCTATGTGTGGCAAGTCAAATTCAATAGACTTTGCCATAGGAAAATAACATGTGATGCTATTAGGCTTGCCTTGGTCGGCCGCCTAAAACTTTCCACAAGTCCGTCAGTTTGGTGGCGAACTTGAATGGCTGAGATTACATTTCATGAGGAAGGGTGGTCGTTGATTATGGCCACATCTTTGTTGTGTAGCAAAGTGGCGCCATTAGCATAGTGGCGCCTGGCGTAGCCGTGGCGTAGCGGGTTGCCTGGGGCTTGCCGCAAATCCGTCAGTTCAGTGGCGAACTTGGATGGCTGAGATTGCATCTCATGAGGAAGAGTGTCCATTGATTATGGCCGCATCTTGTTGTATAGCGAAGTGACGCCATTGGCATAGTAGCGCCTGTTGGAGCCATGTGATAGCGACATGCAAGTGGCATGCCAATGGCGTAGCCGCGGCATAGCGGTATACTAGTAGCCATGGCATAACGACATGCTAGTAGCCGTGGCATGGCGGCATGCCAGTGGCGTTGTGGCATGGCCACGCCAGTGGCGTTGTATTAAGGCCAAAGCTAAGATTTGGCTCCATGGACAAAATTAGGGCTTCGCGGCGTGGCCAAGGCTAGGATTCGGCGCCGTAGTAAAATTAGGGCTGGCGGCGTGGCCAAGGCTAGGATTTTGCGTTGTGGTAAGAATTAGGGCTTGGCGGCGTGGCCAAGGCTAGGATTTGGCGTCGTGGTAAGAATTAGGGCTTGGCTGCGTGGCCAAGTCTAGGATTTGGCGCCATGGTAAGAATTAGGGATTGGCGGCGTGGCCAAGGCTAGGATTTGGCGCCGTGGTAAAATTAGGGCTTGGCGGCGTGGTCAAGGCTAGGATTCAGCGTCGTGGTAAAATTAGGGCTTGGCGGCGTGGCCAAGGCTAGGATTTAGCGCCGTGGTAAAATTATGGCTTGGCGGCGTGGCCAAGGCTAAAGTGGCATGCTACGCGGCAGAGTGACATGTTGGCATGTCGATCAGTGTGTTGTTGTGGTAAGGCGCGTTTGGCTTGCCGTTAGTATGGTGGCGCATCAGGGTGCGTTTGGCCTTTAATGTATGGTGGCAAGTTTAGAGCGACTTGATTGGCCAAGGAAAGGGGTTGGAGAAACATAAGGCGCGGCTACACTTCTGGTGAAAGTGTGGCGGCTTTAGAGCAGCCTGATTGGTCGATAAAAAGAGGGCCGATCAAGCATGGGCGTGGCTACACTTCTGGTGAGAGTGTGGCGGCTTTAGAGCGACCTGATTGGTCGATGGGAAGTGTGGCCGGCAAGTATGGGCCCAGCCACAACTTATGTGCGCGTGGCTAATTTGAGGCGACACGATTGGTCGAGATAAATAGGGTCAGTTTAGGAAGGGGCGTGGCCAATGGAAAGTGGTACCAGTTGGCCTAAGGCATGGCCACGCCTCCCTTTGCTGTTGCGGCTCCTTGTTTTCTGATTCTGAGCAAGGTTTTGCACCTGTTAATTCATGGCGGATTAATTACCTAGTTTGCCTAGGCTTAATTTCGACAAGGAAGGTCTGATATACTGCGCGAGGCGCAAAACCCTAACTTTTGCAAGTTAATCAGGGCAATTGATTGAATTCTATGTGTTGACACAAAAATCTTTTAAGTTCATTGCCAGAGAACAACATGCTTTTTCTGATTGAATACCTTATGCAAAGACCTTATCCTTGATATTTGGAAATTCGTGCTACTCTGCTGTGAGTGAACGCAAATCGTCATGCCATATCAACATTAAGGGTTCATCCGGAGAACATAGCATAGAAGGCATTCAAAGGAACTTATATTAAGTGAATATAGGCGAGGCGCCGAAATTTGCAGAACATCTGGGATGGTTGCTACATTCGCCATTCTGGATAAATTTCATGTAAGTATATTGAACGGCTCAATAAATAGGCCGGTGGAGAGGTTAGCACTCACGTCACAGTTTCCTTACAGAGTGACGTCACATCAGATGCAAGGTTTTACGATTTCAACCCTAAGCTAAAAACCACCATCAACAATAGCAATACGACTTTTGTCTCAAAATAGGAGATAAAATAGATAGACTTTTGATTGATAGATTTGTTCTCCACATACCTTTTGTTGATGAAGTTCCACAAGTTCCCTTGAGTAGTTCTTCGTCTTTATTCGATGAACGCCGTGGAGTCTAAAGCTCAACTACAATTACTATCCTAATCTGAGAGATAACTTTAAGTAGACCATAAATCAATACTTATAGTTTTGAAAACTAAACTTGACAAACAAGGTTGAGATAGCAACGCTTGCGAGTTCGACCGAGGAATGCTCTAACAATTATGATTGTTGTTTTTCTAGTAAACATGATTAGCAAATATATGGAAGACTGTGAAAACTCTTTGGAGTAAGAAATTATCAACAAAAATAGGATTACCATAAGGTGGATATAAGCATTAGATGAAGACAATCTACTACACCCTATGGTAAAATTAATTTCAATGCGAGCTTTCATGAAAATACAGAATCTGCAGGACCGAGTCTAATTATTCGTTCTTGCTAAGGTACTTGCAAGGGGACATGATGCATTCCAGTAGCCGTAGCTGATGAGGAACAAGCAGAAGGAGCTTTACATGCAATACTTTGGGCTAAGGAGAGGGGTATTACTCACTTGGAGGGTGACAGTAGAAATATAGTAGAAGCAATAAAAGGAAAACATTCAGTAGTCAAATGGACTACTAATTCCATCATTTTAGATTACATTAACCTATTATAGAACTTTGAGAATTGGAAATTAGTTTGTTCCAAAAGAGACCAACAGTGTGGCTGATCTTTTAGCTAAAGAACCATACAACTATGCTTCTTCTCTGTATGGATTCAATAATTTTCCACATTGGTTAATTTCCTCAATAGAGGACGACATTGTAAGTTAAATTTTTTTTTCCTATGGAATAGATCTCCTTTCTTAGTAAGAAAAAAAAAAAAACAAACCTTCGGGCAGATATCTTTAAATCAATAGAATTTGTGATAAACAATTCAATTATTCAGATGTCTAATAAACCAGTTGGGAAAAGATTTTGGGAAGATATCCTTAAATCAAAAGAATTTGTGTAGTCAATCAAATCGACTAATCAAGATAAATGGATTGCGCTACATGAAAACCTGGTTTGTGCTAAAACGAATTAAAAATAACCGGGTATTTTGGCTATGGGATGTTTTAGTGACAATCCAAAATACCTTTCTATCATGAGTATTACGTTTCAAATTCAATCATTTTCTCTCCCTTTTCTCCTTCTTATTTCTCTCTCCAGAATATCCATCGTGAAACACTAACCTAGATTATCTTATTGAAATTAAGAGACTCGTACCCAAACTTTGGAATTTCTTTCTTCACCTTTTTGATTGATTTGTATCAAACGATAGTCATTGGTATAAGACTTTCAGATTTCATGAGTTTGGCTTTCATATGTTGATCTATAATTTCATCCCGTAAAGCATTCAATAAATAAAGCATTCAAGAAAGAAAAACCTTTTCTTGATTAAGTGGAGAATCAGTCACACAGCTTAATGCCTCTTTTGCATAAATTGGTTGAGCATCACTAAAAACAAAACTAGATTTTTCCATACTCTACAATTAGACAGATCTATAGCGAATAAAAACCAGTAAATCAGAAATTGATATTAGGGTTATTGTAATGAACACTCAAAAGTCCTCTACATCTAACTTCATAATAGGGTTTGATGTATCAATAGTTCAAGATCCTCTCGATCTCCTCCTCATTCTTCTTCTTCTTTAACCTCCCCTTTCGATCTCCTTCTTTCTATTAATGGTGTAACGCAAATGGTAAAGGTTATTTTAGGGATAATTAAAAATAATTAGATAAAGGACACTATCAGGATTCATGTAACAACTCGATTTTGTTGCCCGATGAATTTGTGATACATGCACAAACCATTTGTTCTAATTAAATTTGACTTTTCTGGTTTTCATTTATGGCCCATGAAATCAAGTAGAAGGTCGATCCAACTCATCTGTTTATTTCTTCCATTATTAGTATCATCGTGATTATATATTGATTGATATCAAGTTATAGCCACATGAATTTTTTATTTTTATAGAAATAAATTATGATATATAAATTAGCAAACTTAAGGAATTTAATTGATCTAGGTACATGAATTTTTTGGTTCTCTTATTAGAGAATATTATAATATAATAATCCCTTATCTATACATCATTCACTTTGTCAAAAATTACAATTTTTTCATCATACCATAAAATATCAAAGTTTTACATATTTTCCCCAATTTTGGCATTCAATGGCACTAAAAGATCAAAATATTTTATCTTTAAACATTGGAATTGGCATCATGTAGAATTTTTCTCCTTCTTGTTGTATTACTTGAATGAGTATATGGAATGGGTGAACAAAGGCAGAAGAGAGAAAAGCAAAAAAAAAAAAAAAAATGAGAAAAATGAAAATTATTTTCACAATCAGAATCTCAAATTGACTTATGATTAAGCTTCGGGGATAAGTCTTAACTTTTACTCACTTCATTTTTAAAATTTATCAGAATACTAATCCCATGATTTTACTATTAAGAATATCCTACCGCTGACCAGCAACTGAGGAATGAAAGGAATGCCATCCAGAGGCCCTCCATCAGGTTTTACTCACACAATGGCGTTCCAAACATTTTTTACTTAGATGCTTCGTTCGAGGAAAAAATAGGTATATATGGCACATGAATCATTCATATCCATAAGGATAAACTGGTTGGTGTTTTTATACTCTCAAGAAAGAATAGCATGTCCATATGTTGTGGAAGCCATAGGTTTCAAGCAAGCATCAGTGTGGGCAAAGGAAAAAACAGCGAAACAATGCCTTATTTTTAGGACACTGGAAAGGAGTTATCCATGATTATCACAACATTAACAGTCCATGCTCATGGAGAGCTAAGCTAACACATCTATAGAAGATACTAAGTCAGCCACTTCATGGTTTGATAAAATTGACTGTAATTTTGTTGATAGATTTAACAGAATCAGCAGATAAGTTAGTAAAATGGCCTAGAAGTTGTTAGAGTACTGCTCGGTCGAACTCTCAAGCGTTGTTATCTCAAGCGTTGTTATCTCAAGCTTGTTTGTCAAGTTTAGTTGTCAAAACTATAAGTCTTGATTTCTAGTCTGCTTAGAGCTATGTCTCGGATTAGGATAGAATGTGTAGTTGAGCTTTAGACTTCACGACGTTCATCGATTGAAGACAAAGAACCACTAAGGGGAGCTTGTGGAACTTAATCAACAAAAGGTATGTGGAGACTTGAACTCATCGATCACTCAGAAGTCTATTTATATTCTATCTCCTATTGAGACAAAAGTCGTGTAACTATATAGACTTTGCATTATACACATTTGATGTTTCGAGTTGAGTTTAACTCCCTTACATATTTCTCGAAATATGTGTTGGTAATCTTTCGCTTTAACCAAGTTCATATTTTATTCTTGACGAAAGTCGAAGGATGATCATGTGAAAATCGCTTGGTAACATCTTACATGATTTGTGTGAGACAGTCATTTGATGTAGACTCGGAATGTTTCGTATTGATCATTCGATCACTTGAAAATTGCTTTGAAGTTGATAGTTTGTGTGAGACAACTATTTTCGTCTTCCAAGAATGTTCCAATGATTGAAATGGGAGTTTAGAACAATTAACCTTTGATTGAATATAACACAGTATGTGTACTTGTATGTTATCTGGTGCAAGTGTATTCCAAGTCCGGGAATTTAGTATGCATACTTGTATGCGTACTGATTCAACAGTTGAAGTCCGAGAACTATAGTATGCATACCCGTATGCGTACTGATTCAACTGAGTTCGGTCATGAACGACAGTATGCGTACCCGTTTTCATACTGGCGAACGAGACCAAGTCTGGGAACTTAGGTATGCGTACTCGTTTGCATACTTGAGTGGGTTAAGTTCTAAATTTTTTATGTATGTTTACATAATCACGAACAAATACATATATAATAAGGAATGCAATCTTTGCAAACCGTGGCTATAATGTTCATGAATTGATTCGAGTGAATCAAAACCGATTTTGCTTCAATTGTGTCTTGTATACTTCTATGAGAATATAAACAATTGAACAACTCTATAACTAGTTTCATTTGAGTCATTTGAACTAGTTGTGATTAAGATGAACAAGGTTGATATGAATGCGTTCATATGGCTAACTTCGGTAACTATTGTTGAGCCAACTACGTGTACACGTTTAGGTACGGTTACCCATATCTAAATGAAGGTACATTTCATTTGTGTGTAACAAGCTAAGACAATCTAACGGTTGAAAGATATTAGCTTGAATCTAATCAGGTTTTCGTCTAACGATGAATATTGAATGCTTTGTTACCAAGGTAGCATTGATTGCAAACCCTGGTTTGAAGACTATATAAGGGAGAACTCTAGCAACTGGGAAACCTAATTCCCACACCTCCTGTGTGATACTAGTTGTGACTAGAGTCGATTCTCCTTTAACCTAGATTTTTCCTAAAACCATTATAGGTTAATGACTTAAAGACTTCATTGGGATTCTGAAGCCAGATCCAACTATTTTCTCTACAGTTGTGTGTTCTGATCTTACTTTCTTCTATCGTATTGAGTACTATCTTCTCTAAGATTTGCTCGAGATTTATCTCCAATAAGTAAGATATAAAAAGTAATCACAAAGCTCTTCGTATCATTCTTCGTGGTTCCTTAATATCTTGTTCCCCTACCGTACGGTTAAGATTATTGTGAGATGATCGATATTACTAGGTTTTTGTTCGGGAATATAAGTCCGGTGTATCAATTGGTTCATGTTCACCTTGGTTTATCAAAAGATGAAACAAAAACTTGTAGGTATTTCTGTGGGAGACAAATTTATATATTCAATAGACTTTTCTGTGTGAGACAAATTTGTTTATCAAGTCTTCGACTTTGGTCGTAGCAACTCTTAGTTGTGGGTGAGATCAGCTAAGGGAATCAAGTGTGTAGAATCCTGCTGGGGTTCAGAGGCGTAAGGAACGCGACTGTACCTTAATCAGTGTGAGATTGGTTAGGGCTCAACTACATTCCAGTTTGAAGTTAACTTGTAGTAGGCTAGAGTCTATAGCGGATCAATACAGTGTGGTGTTCAAATCTGGACTAGGTACCGGGGTTTTTCTGCATTTTCGGTTTCCTCGTTAACAAAACTTCTGGTGTCTGTGTTATTTCTTTTCCGCATTATATTTTCTATATAATTGAAATATCTCAGGTAGTGCGTAGTTCAATCAGTTGGTGAATCCAACCTTTGGTTGTTGATTGACATTGATTGACGCTTGGATATTGGTCTTTGGTACCATCCAAGTTATTTCTCATATTGATCCGGCTCACAGATTTCTATCAGTTCGATTGCATATTGATTTGAGAAATTGAGATATAACTCTTGGATATATTTTCCTTGACTGAGTCTGACTATCAAGTTGATTCTCTTGGAATTATATTGGAGTTAGTCCATACAGATTTTCTAAACGAAATATTGGGTGTGGTTGTTAGACCCCCGCTTTTTCAATTGGGATCAGAGCAGGCAAACATGTTTATGACTTCATAAGTCTGTGTTTGTAGAAATCTGATTTCTGTGGATTGATTGTCTCGTTCTTGCGCACATAAAAAATGTCTTCCAAACTTTTTAATGACGCTAAATGTCTTGGGCTTACCTCAAAGGATAACTCCTTAGATGATTCTTCCGAATCCCGAGGTAAAAAAATTTTGCTATCAGATTCTGATAACATTTGCTCTGATAAGACAATTGACACTATGTCAGAAGATGAAATGGAACTCACCAGAATATTAAAAAAAATCTGCTGAGATTATTGATTTTCAAGATTCTAAAATAAAGTCTCTTGAAGAAAAACATGCTCAGTTCATTGATGAACTCGAGAAGTCTCTTGGTCGAGAACGGGAACTCTACAGTATTGTTCAGTCTTTCTCTAACAATATCGAAAACCTTGTTCAAGAAACTACCCTATAGCGTGAAAAAATTAGTGTTCTTGAAGATATTGTTAAAGAAGATTCTGTTAGAGCACTGCTCGGTCGAACTCGCAAGCGTTGCTATCTCAAACTTGTTGTCAAGTTTAGTTATAAGTCTTGATTTCTAGTCTACTTATAGCTATGTCTCGGATTAGGATAGAATGTGTAGTTGAACTTTAGACTTCACGGCGTTCACCGATTGAAGATGAATAACTACTAAGGGGAGCTTGTGGAACTTCATCAACAAAAGGTATGTGGAGACTTGAACTCATCTATCACTAAGAAGTCTATTTCTATTCTATCTCTTATTGAGACAAAAGTCGTATAGCTATATAGACTTTATATTATACACATTTAATATTTCGAGTTGAGTTTAACTCGCTTACATATTTCTGTAAATATGTGTTGGAAAGCTTTCGGTTTAACCAAGTTCATCTTTATTCTTGACGAAAGTCAAAAGATGATTATGTGAAAATCGCCTGGTAACATCTAACATGATTTGTGTGAGACAGTCATTTGATGTAGACTAGGAATGTTTCGTATTGATCACTTGAAAATTTCTTCGAAGCTAATAATTTGTGTGAGACAACTATTCTGTCTTCCAAGAATGTTCCAATGATTAACATGGAGTTTCGACCAATTAACCATGGATTGGATATAGCATAGTATGTACTTGTATGCTAACTTTTGCAAGTGTATTCCAAGTCCGGGAATTTAGTATGCATACCCGTATGCATACTGATTCAACAGTTGAAGTCCGGGAACTATAGTATGCATACCCGTATGCGTACTAATTTCAACTGAGTTCGGTCATGAACGACAGTATGTGTACCCATTTGCATATTGGCGAACAAGACCAAGTCCGGGAACTTAGGTATGCATACCCGTTTGCATACTTGAGTGGGTTAAGTTCTAAAATCGGTTATGTATGTTTACATACTCATGAACAAATACATTTATATAATAAGGAATGCAATCTTTGCAAACCGTGGCTATAATGTTCATAAATTGATTCGAGTGAATCAAAACCGATTTTGGTTCAATTGTGTCTTATATACTTCTATGAGAATATAAACAATTGAACAACTCTATAACTAGTTTCATTTGAGTCATTTGAACTAGTTTTGATTAAGATGAACAAGGTTGATATGAAAGTGTTCATATGGCTAACTTTGGTTATCTATTGTTGAGCCAACTATGTGTACATGTTTAGGTACGGTTACCCATATCTAAACGAAGGTACATTTCATTTGTGTGTAACAAGCTAAGACAATCTAACGGTTTAAAGATATTAGCTTGAATCTAATCAGGTTTTCATCTAACGGTGAATGTTGAATGCTTTGCTACCAAGGTAGCATTGATTGCAAACCATGATTTGAAGACTATATAAGGGAGAAGTCTAGCAACTGGGAAACCTAATCCCCACACCTCCTGTGTGATACTAGTTGCGACTAGAGTTGATTCTCCTTTAACCTAAGTTTTTCCTAAAATCATTATTGGTTAACGACTTAAAGACTTCATTGGGATTCTGAATCCGAACCCAACTATTTTCTCTGTAGTTGTGTGTTCTGATCTTACTTTGTTCTATCGTATTGAGTACTATCTTCTCTAAGATTTGCTGGAGATTTATCTCCGATAAGTAAGATATAAAAAGTAATCACAAAGCTTTTCGTCTCATTCTTTGTGATTCCACAATATCTTGTTCCGCTACCATACGATTAATATTATTGTGATGCGATTGATATTACTAGGATGTTCTTCGGGAATATAAGTCCGGTGTATCAATTGGTTTCCATTCACCTTGATTTATGAAAAGACGAAGCAAAACTCGTAGGTATTTCTGTGGGAGACAGATTTATCTATTCAATATACTTTTCTGTGTGAGACAGATTTGTTTATCAAGTCTTCGAATTTGGGTCATAGAAACTCTTATGGGTGAGATCAGCTAAATGAATCAAGTGCGCAGAATCCGGCGTGGTTCAAGAAGCGTAAGGAACGCGACTATACCTTAATCAGTGTGAGATTGGTTAGGGCTTAACTACATTCCAGTCCGAAGTTAACTGGTAGTAGGCTAGAGTCTGTAGCGGCTTAATACAGTATGGTGTTCGAATCTGGACTAGGTCTCGTAGTTTTTCTGCATCTGCGGCTTCCTCGTTAACAAAATTTCTGGTGTCTGTGTTATTTCTTTTCCGCATTATATTTTTATATAATTGAAATATCACAGTTTGTGCGTAGTTCAATCAATTAGATAATCCAACCTTTGGTTGTTGATATAAATTGATTGACACTTGGATATTGGTCTTTGGTACCATCCAAGTTAATTCTCATGTTAATCCGGCTCACAGATTTCTATCTGTTCGATTGCATATTGATTTGAGAAATTCAGATATAACTCTTGGATGTATTTTCCTTGATTGTGTCTGACTGTATAGTTGATTCGCTTGGAAATATATTGTAGTTAATCCATACATATTGCCTAAACGAAATATTGGGTGTGGTTGTTAGACCCCCAGTTTTTCAGATTCAATTAGAGAAAAACGTTTGATCAAGGCTTATTCATCAGATATGAACAACATTCGTGCTGAAAAAGAGAAACTGGTCGCATCTCTTCTCCTAGCCCAGGAACAATGCAATTCCTTGAAAAAGGAAAACTCTGTCTTAATGAGCAAATCTTCTTCTATGTCTTTCTCTAATTCTCACAAGGGATTACAGTACATGAAAAATGTTAGAGCATTGCTCGGTTGAACCCACCAAGCGTTGGTATGTCAAGTTTAGTTGTCATATTTTAGTGAATCAAAACTCATTTAAAGAGTCGCTTGATTATATGCTAGAGTCAACTTCGTATAGGTTAGCTAGAAAGTTACCAGGATATGAGACTTACAAGTATTACGTGAAGATTTGAAGAATGTGAAGAAGTAAAGAGCTACAACGATGACATCATCCCTCCACTTGAAGTTAGTAATATTTGACTTGAACTGTTTCATTCCTAACGTATCTTTCAAGTCGTGCATATTGAAAACATATCTGCGAAGCTGTGAATGATTATACTCTAGTTAGACATAGTATTAAGGAATCTATAGTACAAAACAGGATGGGTTTTTTAGCCTTGAATAATTTCCAGAATCCTGCAAGAAGTAAATAAAAATACATTAGAGTTACAATGTAGAACAACCATTTTATAGCTAGCATTCATAAAAAATAAATCATCGATAATTTACTCTTACGTCATAGGTCTGATTTTAATTTTAGGAATCGAATAACCCTATTTTCGTCAACCTGCAAAAAAAATAAAAAATAACAATATAGTTACAATGTAAAGCAATCATTTTCTGGCATCCATAACAAGTTTATTTTCGAATGAGACATTTAACCAATCGAAAGATGAACCATGTTTTCATCCATATCATGACTATCTTTTCATCAGATTATTCCTAGGAACATCTGAGCATTCTTGATCAAGATCATAACTATCTTTTTATTCGATTTTAATTCCATGAATATTTTAATCAAAATCTGCAGTACAAACAAAAAGAAGGTAAACAATAAACTCAAACCAAAAGAAGAGCACAAAAAAAAAATCCTGATCAAGCAATTGAAAAATAATTTGTACACATATACATGTATAGAAACTTAATGGTGAAACGCATCTTCTACAAACATACACACAGGTTATTAGAAACCACTCCTCTGCTGATAATGGGATATTGAATCAAGTTATTTTTTTAGCCTTGGGAGCACATCTTCTAATGGAAAAACACATGTTTTCTGATGGAATCAAGTTTTTTTTTCCGATGATCCACAACACAATAAAAAAGAAAACGTTACAAAAGTTCCATGATAATTGGGGTCAAAATTTATCCCATGCATCGGTAATTAAGGTCTAAAGACTTATTTTGTTATGATATAACCATTGTTAGTACAGACCTGTGCTCAAAAAGGAAATGTTAAATGAATGTCGTACTAAAAAAGGAAACGTTATAGCTCACCTTTCACTTTATCTTTCTTTTGATCAGACCATAAACAGTTCTCCTCCCTTATATATAACCGGAACTAGGGCTGACTTTAATTTATTCACTTACTTTCCTCCTATATTTACCCTTTCATACCCATAAATAAGATAAAATTGTCCATGCTATAAGGTCTGCATGGACGAAACGGCTGTTCCTTTATGATTAACCCATAATAACCCATTAAATTAGAAAAACGTCAATTTTTTTTTGAATATTCACTAATCACAATTAAGAAATGAACATGTATAAATAGAGGACCGTATTTCTTTAACCACACACATTCACTCATTTTCAACTCATTCACTCATTCCCAAATTATTTTCTTGGTGAATTTTTTTTATTTAAGGGTATCAACATGTCAAACATGATTAGCTACAACCTTACAAAAACTGTTGCCCATAACGTATTTACTTCCTTTTCGAGAATGCATGATTGCGTTGAAAAAAACCTGCAGTTCTCAGGTTTCGTGTTATGATAGTGTGTAGTAATTTTTAAAATTATTATGATACGAAATTATACCTTATCATGCCGTGTCGTTACGACACAAATTATTTCTAGTTACAATACGAAGTATAACGTTTATCTTTTGAACTTCGTATATAAGACATCGACATAATCGTATGAATGCTATTATGATTATGTATGGGTATGGGTGAAGATTTCTTCCTATGAAACAATGTTTTACATTTGTTTAAAGGAATTATAATTCATAAACTTTTTTTGTGAATCAAAAGGGAAATCGCTAGGCTTATTGGTATTGTTATTCATTGCAAATCTTTGGATTACCAATATGTGTGTTTAGTATAACCGCTCATAACTTGTTTATGTATCTTGGTAAAACTATTCACAATGCCTGACTTTTGTATTGATATGACTTTTATTAGTGAAACCGATCTTAAGTAATCACCTGAGATGATATGATCGATATGTTGTAATTGGTATGACCAACTCTAGACATTGGGGAGTTGATCCTTGTAAGAGGTGCAACAAGTCTTAGTAATTGGTGCAACCGATCACAAGTAAAATACCATAAATATGTGGTAACCGATTCTAGTACCTAGTCAACCAATTTTTGGAAAGCTAGTGTGGCCGATCCTAGTACCCACATGGAGGTAGAACCAAGTTTTGTGTTTTGGCAGAACCGTGAAACCCATTAATGGTGATTTGATAGGATAATCAATCACATAATTCTTGGAAGTCAGATGAACCAATTCTAAGCTCGTTTGGAAGTGTGGCAAATCGGTTCCAAGATTGTAAATATGAAAAAGGATTTACAAAATAAAGATGTCGACATACTTTGAACATGTTCAATAACTCTTATCTTTTATTATTCAAAGATATTCCTTAATAACTAAAGGAGAATCCCGGATCGAAATAAATTGAGAATCTTTTAATTAAGGTTTTTCGTTTTTATATGCTTTTAATTTCCAGCAATTAAATGCATATCTTTAGAAAATAAAAATTGGTAATGTACATTTACTAATTGGAGATTTTCTACTGAGATTTCGGTCAATATTTGAACAGAGCATTTCCAGGAATTATGAAAACCGTATTTGCCTTTATTGCATATCTTTGAGAATATATTCGGTTTTGGAAATTCCTTGGTGTCCAAACTTCCTTGGTCTATAAATATTGAAGTTTGCATTTCGAGTAAACTAATCCTCAGAGCCATCAAAACTACCTACGTGTGTTGTTACTGGTGGAGCCGTCTATTCAGAGAGGAAAGTACCCTAATTAGGCGAAATCTCTTACGACCGCTCGTTTTAAAGACTTCTTTGGGATTGGGAAGCTCTACGAGTACCGTAGGTGGGAAACTAGACAATTGCAGTTTATTATTAGTTTTTGGTTGATTTGATTGACTAACGGTTATTGAACTTTGATTGCACCTAGTTTTTTTATGCTTGAGAATCTTCTCTTCTGATATAAGATTCACTCAAACTAGATCGAAGTATCGACGGGGATCTTTAGAAATGTTTGTAGATCTAAAGACGTCTTGTGATAATCCATCGTTAACAGACTCCGTTTTGTGTGTGATTGGTCACAAGAGATTCAAGTTGTTTGTGTGCAGGTGTTTATTGAAGATCTAAGAAGATTTGAAGATAAAGAAGATTTCTTATTTGAGTTCATAATCTTTGGTGTGCACAAAACTTGATCGGCTGGGGATCCAACTATAATCGGTCTATCTTTGTGATAACCTTGATTGATTAGTTGAGTAGATCGGCATCAATACATTTCTTTGTGATTAAGAGTATTGATTGCATAGTCTAGATAATTACTTTGGTAGTTGTTAAGAGATGGATCTAAGAACCCGACAAAGGAGTTTATTGGGATAAACGGAAGAGCCTTTTGTTAAACTCATATCACTTGTTTGAAAAGAGTTGTTACCGAACAGATTTGTTGTTCCTTTACTGTTTGGAATACGAACCAAAGGAATTGTTCCAAGTATGTGACTTATTACAAGTTGGAGGCGCAGGGATACTGAGGGAACTAGGAAAACTATAGGTTTAGTTGTTTGGTCTCAACTATACGAAGTTGGTTTAGATTTTGTATAGCGGCTTAATTCTGAGAGTATTCAATTCTGGACAAGGTCCCGGGGTTTTTCTGTATTTGCGGTTTCCTCGTTAACAAAATATTGTTGTGTCTTTAACTTTTCTATTTCCGCAATTATAATTGTTTTATTATAATTAGAAGTAAAATACACAAACGTGAATTCCTATTTACTTGATAGCAATCCTATTGTGTTTGGTTAAGTCCGAATCTATTATCAAGTAATCATACTTCGTTGTTATATTGTCTCGATCTTGTATCCATATTCAATCACACAAGTTATCTTGTTGTCGTATTATCTCGATCTCGTATCCATAGACGATCACACAGAGTGTGAACCGATTAGTTGTATTTTCTCGACTCAGTCCATAGACAATCACTTTCGGAGAAAGGACTTATAGGTGTAAAAGTTTTAGATTGAGGTATATTTGGGTACCCTCGTCTTTTCAATTGGTATCAGCGCAGGAAAACACGAAAAGATCTAACAATCTGTGTTTGTGCGATCCAACCTATAAGACTGGAATCTAAAAATGGTTTTCATGGAACCTGAGAATGATTCAGTTAACTTAAACCAAGATATCAAGAGTTTTGAATTAACACTTGATGATGGCATCTACGAATCAATATCTGAAAACGATCATGAATTCATTACCAGAGATTCTACTAGACAAGTTAATCTTGTTAATGATGTAGAAACCGATGACAACTGGAAAATTTGTCTAGAAGAAAGGATGGATGAAATTTCCGATGATGATGACTCAAATTTTGAACGAGAAGAAGAGGATATCTCATAATACTCTAAACTACTGAATCCTTTGAAAAATAAAAAACTGAGATCTTCGGATTTCGTTGGTCTTATGACTCCTCTTTGTCGTGAGAACAAGAAATTGAAGAAGGTTTTTCAAGGATATTATATTGGTTACCAAATCTGTGATTCTCTTCTTAAAGATCGTACAGACGAGCTAAATTCTAAGAAATTAGAATGTGAAAATCTTCGAAGAGATCTCTTTTTGTCGAAAAAGAAACTTGTTGAATCTGAAGCAAGGGTTAATTCTCAACCAAAGTGTTTTGAAGAGAAAGAAGGTGTATATCTTCCACGAGAAAAACATCTTAAGACTGATCTAGCTGGTGCTTTTGATAAAATCAAGACATTGGAAGAAGAAATTTTGGACCTTAAAAAGTTCAATTTCATCTCAAACAATTTAACCTCAATGTTAGAAGCAAGTAGAAATCATCGTGATACACGAGGATTGGGCTATAAGGGAATAGATTTTTCAAATATTAACAAAGAGGTAAAATTTCTTAAAGCTACTAATTCTTCTCAACCAGAGGCTTCCACTGTTGTCAAAAATGATATTATTTCTTGTAAAGAAGTAAAGCCAGTCAAGCCTAAGAATTGTGTTCAACCAGCAACAATCAAAGAGAGCACTTCTGCTAATGTCAAGAAAGCAACAACGTTGAAGAAGAAGAAGAAGAAGAAGAAGAAGAAGAAGAAAACTCGTTGATCTCCAATGCAAGAGGATCCATAAAAAGATAACACTAAAACTCATACTTCGTATGTTTATACTAAGCATTGTTATTATTGTGGTAATAAAGGGCACTTGCAATGGGGATGCAAAGTTCGTAAGATGCAAGATGCACTTTCTTTTGTATCAAAAGAATTGGCTAAGATTTCTCCCCAAAGGAACTCAGATCGATATTGCCCAAAGTTTAGGCAAAAGAGTTATTATAATGACAATTGAAATTTTTCCTATCGCTCAACAAGGTCATCTTATAAAAGACCCGAATATAGAAAGAGAGATGACTTTGTAAATGCTAAGACAAGATCTGATGTTCCAAATTGGAGAAAATTTATTTCACAAAATATCCAAAAGGACAATGGTTCTAATGGTATGAAGGAGAAAGCTGCTCCTGCAAAACCCAACTTTAAATGGGTCCCAAAGTCCTCCATAGCCAAGAAGGTACCAAAAGTTAGTCACAATAATGACTCTCAGCTGTTAATTGTTGGTGACAATAATTACAAGAGTTTTCTTGAAAGACTAAAGAGAGACATCATGTCTGAAATCTCTTGTACTAGTGAACATTGTGATAATGACACTCCTCATCACAAGTCAAATAAGAAAAACAAGAGATGGAACAAGAGAAAATAAACCAAGCAAGAGGTCAAGAATGATGATTCTGCCATAGTCACTCGTGACGAACAAGACAAGGCTCAACTCAACACAACCTAGTTGTGTTAGAATGTGCATGCTCACCTTGGTGCTCAATCTTTTGAAAGGTAAGGAATCACATGAATAACTGAGCATATTATCTTTAGGTTATTATATGACTAATTAACATCTTTAGGGAGATTCCTTTTCTTCTATACTCATATCTTTTCGATCTATATTTGAGATTTTGATAGAAACGGTAAGTTTGAGTTTATGATGTTTATATCTACTGATCACATATGTGTAACTATTGTTTATACGGTTAAAACGAGCCAAAAATCACTGAATTCGGACTTCGTATGCAAAAGTTATGCCTAAAACAGTCTTGTGTATGAATTCGTGTGGTATGACCGATTCCAAGAAGCAAATATATGTGAATGAATGCTTTATATTATTGCTATGTGTTTATGGGATGTTTGATTTCGGTTTTCATAACCTTAATATTTGATCTCATATTGTGTGAACCCTTATGGTTTGGGTGACTTTTTGGTTTAGCAGGATTAAGTTATAGCCCATGTTGGTAGGATTTATCAAAGGATCATAAGGGGTTCTGATTGAAACTAATATGTGCAACAGTCAAAATATGTTGAATCGTTTTTGGTTTAGCATAAAAGCATATGTGTTTCGGGGTTTCAACTTTTGCATTGCATTAGTTAAAACCGATTTTCAACCTTTCTCTGGTAAAGGTTGGTCCTTGTTGTTGTTCTTTTGTCTTGCGAGAGGATGACAACACAACGGGGGAGAGTTCTTTGTGAACTTGCGTTTAATGACATATCTTTTGGGGGTGAAGAGGATGCGAAACTTGAGGTAACGAATTTGTTAGTTAATCGTTTTCTTGTTTAAGAAAAGCCTGATTTTATTTCGTATATTTATTGCTTTTGCTTAACAAAATTTCGGTACAATTGATGTTTATTCCATTATTTGTGTATGGATGTATGTGTGTGATTCAATTGTTTCCGGTTAAGAAAAACTATTGTTATCTTGCTTTAGTGTTTGGTATCAATTGTTTAGGCTTACAAAATTACGATGCAATTGCGGTACTATAATGTCTATGTTTGTTTCAATTGCTTCCGGTTGAGGTAAATAATTATGCAAGTTGATTTATTTGTTTTGTATGAATTGTTTATGGCTTAACAAAAAGGTTTTCGGGTTCAATTGTTTAGTCCAATTCGATTCCGGATAAGAGAAACTAAGTTAATTATGATCTTAGTTAGACTTATCAAAGTGGAGGTTTCGGTTATTCAAGTCTAATCGAATGCCTTAACAAGAAATGCTAGTTAACTAACCTAGTACTTTTCTTGTTTAAAAGTGAAAGGTCTAAGTTACTATTTGAATAATTAGAACCTGAAGAGAAAAATAGAGTCAATTCTGATCTTTATTTTGGCTTTATCGAACAAGCGATTGTATTTGTACAATCGGTTTAGCAAAATAACTAAGGTGCTTAGTCAATTTTTGATTTGTTAAACTATTAGGGAAAATTGCTTCGGGAAATTGTTTCCTTGGTAACATGTCAAACAAAATTACTTTGTAGTTTCGGTTTTGATATTGGTTATCTAAAATGGTGTGTGGAACCCTCGTGCTTAACTCTTATAGGTTTTGCAAGTATTTTAAGATTTGTAAGATCCTTTCGGTTTGTCTTTTATTTGCTCGTACCTTTGTTATTTTGTGACAAAAAGGGGGAGAAATATATGGAGTAAATAAGTGATTTGGTATCACTAAGGAAAGGGCAATGGTGCTTAAACGTTATATCTAACGAAAGAGTAAAGCATAGATTAAGGGGGAGTAACATATCATATTGATACTTCTGGTTATCTTAACTACAAAGGGAATAACAAAGACGTGCGGATTGAAAATCTACCTATCTTACCTTTAGGGGGAGTATTAGCTTTGTTATTATAATGTCAACAGCGGCATTTATGGATTGAATGTATACATGTTATTGTGTTGTTGAAACTTGGAATCAAGCGTATGTATAATGAATTATTGTAATTTGTTTATCCATATGATGTAAGAGTTTTCTCACTAAAATTGACAAAGGGGAAGATTGTTAGAGCATTGCTCGGTTGAACCCACCAAGCGTTGGTATGTCAAGTTTGGTTGTCATATTTTAGTGAATCAAAACTCATTTAAAGAGTCGCTTGATTATATGGTAGAGTCAACTTCGTATAGGTTATCTAGAAAGTTACCAGGATATGAGACTTACAAGTATTACGTGAAAACTTGAAGAATGTGAAAAAGTAAAGAGCTACAACGACGACATCATCCTTCCACTTGAGGTTAGTAATATTTGACTTGAACTGTTTCATTCCTAACGTATCTTTCAAGTCGTGCATATTGAAAACATAACTGTGAAGTTGTGATGATTGTACTCTAGTTAGACATAGTATTAAGGAATCTATAGTACAAAACATGATGGGTTTTTTAGCCTCGGACGGTCGGATAACATTTCCGGAGATAAACAGGTGATCCTACCATCCCAGTCTCATCCCAGCTAAAGACATCTAGCGGCTGTGGTGTTTGTAACTCCTTCTATTATGGAGATATTAATAACCCTCTTAATTAGTTCGTCATCAATTAAAGAAATAAATGCACCATAAAAAAATAAATGTTACAACCATGTTTCAACCATAGAAAAGTAAAAACAAAATTTTAACACAAAATAAAATAAAAAAACTCACACACAATTATTCTTTTTAAAATTACTAAAATAATTTTCATTGTACTCATTGAATAATTTCCATAATCCTGCAAAAAATAAATAAAAATACGTTAGAGTTGCAATGTAGAACAACCATTTTCTAGCTAGCAGTCATAAAAAATAACTCATCGATAATTTACTCTTACATCAGAGGCCTGATTTTAATTTTAGGAACCGAATAACCCTATTTTTGTCAACCTGCAAAAATAAAATAAAAAATAACAATATAGTTACAATGTAAAACAATCATTTTCTAGCATCCATAAAAAGTTTATTTTCGAATGAGACATTTAACCAATCGAAAGATGAACCTTGTTTTCATCCATATCATGACTATCTTTTCATCAGATTATTCCTGGGAACATCTGAGCATTCTTGATCAAGATCATAACTATCTTTTTATCCGATTTTAATGCCATGAATATTTTAATCAAAATCTGCAGGACAAACAAAAAGAAGGTAAACAGTAAACTCAAATCAAAAGAAGAGCAAAAAAAAAAAAATCATGATCAAGCAATTGAAAAATAGTTTGTACACATATACATGCATAGAAACTTAATGGTGAAACACATCTTCTACAAACATATACATAGGTTATTGGAAACCACTCCTCTGCTGATAATGAGATATGGAATCAAGTTATTTCTTTAGCCTTGGGAGCACATCTTCTAATGGAAAAATGCATGTCTTCTGATGGAATCAATTTTTTTTTCCCGGTGATCCACAACACAATAAACAAGAAAACGTTACAAAAGTTCCATCATAATTTGGGTCAAAATTTATCCCACGCATCGGTAATTAAGGTCTAAAGACTTATTTCGTTATGATATTACCATTGTTAGTACAGACCTGTGCTCAAAAAGGAAATGTTAAATGAATGTCGTACTAAAAAAGGAAACATTATAGCTCACCTTTCACTTTCTCTTTCTTTTGATCAGACCATAAACAGTTCTCCTCCCTTATATATGACCGGAACTAGGGCTGACTTTAATTTATTCACTTATTTTCCTCCTCTATTTACCCTTTCATACCCATAAATAAGATAAAACCGTCCATGTTATAAGGTCTGCATGGACGGAACGGCTGTTCCTTTATGATTAACCCATTATAACCCATTAAATTAGAAAAACGTCAAATTTTTTTGAATATGTCACTGATCACAATTAAGCAATGAACATGTATAAATAGAGGACCGTATTTATTTAACCACACACATTCACTCATTTTCAACTCTTCCACTCATTGCGAACTTATTTTCTTGGTGAATTTTTTTGCTTTAAGAGTATCAACATGTCAAACATGATTAGCTGCTGCCCTACAAAAACCGTTGCCCACAACGTGTTTGCTTCCTTTTCGAGAATGCATGATTGCGTTAAAAACAAACATGCAGTACTCAGGTTTCGTGTTATGATAGTGTGAAAAAGCGGGGGTCTAACAACACCACCCAATATTTCGCTTAGCAATCTGTATGGACTAACTCCGAAATACATTGCTAGAGAATCAACTAGACAATCAGACTCAATCTAGATAAAAGTATCTCAAGGAGTTAATATCTCTCTCTTGATTTGATTTTTACTCAAGCTAAAAACAATAGCGAGTCTTTATCAAATACAAGGAATAAGTTGGACGGTACCAAAGACCAATGTCCAAGTGTTAATCAATGAAATCCACAACCACAAGGTCGGATGTCCAATCGATTAACCTTTAACGCACAACCTGTATTATTTCAATTATAAAGATAAACAATATAATGCGAAAAATGAAATAACACAGACACCAGAAATTTTGTTAACGAGGAAACCGCAAATGCAGAAAAACCCCGGGACCTAGTCCAGATTGAATACACACTGTATTAAGCCGCTACAGACACTAGCCTACTCCAAGCTAACTTCGGACTGGACTATAGTTGAACCCCAATCAGTCTCCCACTAATTAAAGGTACAGTTGTACTCCTACGCCTCTGATCCCAGCAGGATACTGCGCACTTGATTCCCTTAGCTGATCTCACCCACAACTAAGAGTTGCTACAACCCAAAATCGCAGACTTGATAATAAACAAATCTGTCTCACACAGAAAAGTCTATCAAAGGATAAATATGTCTCCCACAGAAAAACCCTAGGTTTTGTTCCGTCTTAAGATATAAAATCAAGGTGAACAGGAACCAATTGATAATCCGGTCTTATATTCCCGAAGAAAAGCCTAGATTAATCAATCACCTCTCAACAATTCTTCTTGACTACACAAGCGGTTTGTCGAGGAATCACAAACAGTCAGACGAAAATGTTTGTGACTTCTTTATCTTGCCTATCGGAGAACTCTCACGATCTCAAGCCAATCAATAGATTTTACTCGTACGATAGAAGATGCAAGATCAGATCACACAACTACGATAAAAGTAGTATCGGTCTGGCTTCACAATCCCAATAAAGTCTTTAAGTCGTCAACCTGGCTTTAGATAAGAAAACCAAAGGTTAAAGGAGAATCGACTCTAGCGAGCGCACTAGTATCACACAGATGTGTGGGGATTAGTTTTGCACAATGCTAGATGTCTCCTTTATATAGCCTTCAAATCAGGGTTTTGCCTTAGTTACAAAGCAATCCATATTTACCGTTAGATGAAAACCTGATTTAGATTCAAGCTAATATTTCTCAATCGTTAGATCGAAAATTTAGCTTGTCACACACACTTGGGTAGACGTTTACTGGGTCTGTGAAAAACCATCCCCAAACGTGTACGTGTATGTTGGTTCAACATAGTAACCCAAAAGGTTAACCATATGAGCAATTCATATTAACATAGTTCTTCTTCACCATAACTAGTTCAATTGACTCAAATGAACTAGTTAGAGAGTTGTTCAGTTGCTATGAGATCTTATATAACTACACAAGACACAATTGAAACAAAGATGATTCGATTCAATTGAATCGGCTCATGAACTTTATAGCCACGGTTTGCATAAAGCATTCCTTAGTAATTTAAGTTTCATGTTCAGAGCACATCCTTAGATGATAACCACTTAAGCTCACAAACAAGTTCGCGGACTTAAGGCAATCGGACTGAGTTCGCGGACTAAACACGCAAACGATTTTTTGGAAAATCCCAGCAGAAATTCTCGGCAAGAGAACTTCCGTCAGTACGCGGACTGAGTTCGCAAACTGAGTTTGCGGACTTGACAAAGCCAATTCCTCCGGTTTCTCTCAACCAACAAAGTTCGTGTAGTTGCAGGAAATCCTACACTACACCCCTCATAAGATTTCATTAACATTCAACTCATTTTTGGATTAACAATCTTAATATTATTGATGAATCTTTGAACAATCTTACAAGAAAAGATAAAGGAATCAATAATAACCACTGCTCTAGATTTTCTCTCTCCTATTACTTGCTTCTCACTCAGAAAAGATCTCTCTCTCTTTCCTTTACAACTGAATGGATATTTATAGGAAATTACATAGTGGATGACAACTAATCTGTCCTTTATTTTCGGATATGGTTTGCGACATTCTCGCAAACTTACAAATACTAATCTCGCAAACTTCCTTATTTTCGCAGGATCGTCACACTTTTCTCATGATTTGGCTGATGTCATTTATTATGTCGTTTCTGAAGTTGTTCTGCGACACTGTCGTGTTGTGTTGTTAATAATTTCGCTGAGACATTATAGCTGCGAGATTTTGATCCTACATCTTGCCTCTTCTCATATCTTCTCTGCGAAGCAGAGAACTATGTGAGAAATGCCGCATCTATCCATTACTTCATATTCTGTATTTATCACATGTATCATTTCTCCCATATGTTTCTTGACACGTCTTCTATAACCGCTGCTTTTCAACCGCTCACGTCTTTTCGCATTAATTGTGTTTATCTTCCCGAAAATCTCCTCTATATATACTCTTCTTACTCTCCCTTTTCTTCTTCTTTACTCTCTTTTTCATTTTCTCTGCAACTTCATCATTTTCTCGGTAAATTCCTCTGCTGTAATTTTTCTTCTATCTTCCTTCTTCAATCTTCTTAATTCTTCGTCCATTCCCATACCGTTCCCTATGTAGATCTTCATTGTTCGTAATTTTCTTCTTTTTTAATTTTTACGAATTAATCTTCCTGCTGGTGTATTCCATGGATTCATCGAGGTTAGTTTTCCTTTTTCTTTTTTATGGGTTTTGCTGAAATTGATCTTGCTTACTGCCTTGTTTGATGCTGCTTATGTGATTCCCATATTGTTGTTATTTCAACAAAAACGTCTCTAATACCAAATTTACGGTTCAGAACCCTAACATTCCCAAATCGCAGCATAAGGTTGTTGTAAACAAAAGAAAGTCTGCAGATCATAAGGTAGTAAGAAACATTATTCTTTTCTAATAACAATATTGTTGCCTCTGTTTCTTATCTGGATTGTGATTCGCAGGGTGATAAGGATGCCAACAAACCTCTCAAGAAATCTCGTCACCTCAAAATCGTTGAAACCTATGTTCCCTTTCACTTACTTATCCCTTCAAAATCTCATGCGACATCTTCGCAAGTTAAACCATTATCTCCAATTCGCGAAAAGGTTGCCTCAGATTTCATCCCTTCAACTGACCTTTCAATGATTGAAACCCCCCTTATTAATCCTTCTGTGAATGAAACTTCTTCTCCTCCTATTGATAATGTTTCCCAATCTTCTATCATTGCCAGTTCTCTACCTGAGCCTATTCCTTTAAATATTGCTTTCAAAGTTTTATCTGAGGTTCTGGATGATGTTAAGAAGTCTCCCATTGATCCTGTCAAGTCTGGTGTTTGCGAAATTCTGAGTAAGTATTTTGGCTCTGATAGAGCTGCTTCGCAAATAGATTTGGAAAAAGAGGTTGAAACCTTGAATAAGAATCTCCAAATGATGACTTTAGAGTGTAATGATCTTCGTCTAGAAAATCAAAAGCTCTAGAATGTTTCGTTGGATCGCGACAATCTTCGCAAGAAGAATGATGAACTGAGAGGTATGATTTCTTTATCTGTGTCTTCAATTTGCCTTTCTAATGATTTTATCCTTTCCGTATTTAATTGTCCTTGAAATCCCTTTTTCGCATGTTAAGCCTTAAACCAGAAACGAATAATGGAGAGATATCAATTTGAATCTGTTGTTGAAGAAGCCTGTGTTGATAAAGAGATTTTGACGGATCAATATAACCAATTAGATAACCTCTATTCATCTTCTGTTGATCATATAAATAATCTTACCAATGAAAATACCCAATTAGTTCATAGGAAAAATTTATTAAGTAATGAAATATCTCGCCTCTCTTATTCTTTAACTAAAGCTAATCTAGGGATGAAAACTTTATCAGATGAGAATAAAACTCTATCTCAAGAGAAGCGAACTTGTTTAAACAAGATGGCGATATCTTCGCAACAAATTAGCATCCTTCAGAAAGTATGTGATGACCAAGAACAATCTCTTCGCTCTTTGAGAAATGAACCTAAAGAAGTAACAGAGTCATCTATCGCTGAAAGAGATACACTCATTCAAGGTAGAATAGATTTAAGTGTAAAGGCGAACCAACTTAAAGAACAATATTCCAAATTAGTAGAATCTTATTCTTCACTTGCGAAAAAAAATGCCTTTCTTATTTCTAAAGAGAAAAATCTTCAGTCTCGACTTAAAGGTTTAGTTGGAGATAAATTTGATAATGCGATGGACCGTTGGGAGAATAGTTGTCTGACCTTGATTCAACACCTTATTTCGCAAAAGGAAGGTAGTCATAATAGTTTGACTGCCTTAACTATCCTTTCTTTGTCATACTTTTTTGAGTTCTTCATCATATTGAAATTTTGTATTCTACCGAGCAGAAAGAAGACTTGATTATCTTGCTTACTTTAAGGATATTCAAGATAGGAATCATCAGAGAGCACTTCTTCGTCAAGTTCATCTCCGGGATGAAGTTCTTGTGAATGATATTTTATTGTCCAAATCTCTTCCTCCTACATCAATCGAACCTTTGGAAGTAGCTGATGATGAAATTCCTCGTCCTGCTGACAGTGATTATGATTATGAAAGTGGTGGAGAGAATAATCTTTTGGAAGATGAAGAAGAGATCCCTTCTAAGGAAGTAACTGCTGGTGCTAATCAAGATGGAAGCGAAAAAGAAATCTCTTCTAAAGAAGTAATTGCTGGCGATAATCAAGATGGCGGCGAAAAAGAAGTACCTCTCGAAGAAATTATTGTTGGTGAAGATCAAAATCGAAATGAAGAAAAGGCTGGCGATAATGAGAACATTGGCGAAGAGTTTCTTATCTAGTTTTATCTTCTTGAACTGTTTCATCTTCATTATTTCTTGCGAATAATATTCTTCAACCAACTTTGGAATTAATTTTCTCTTTTAGTATTTTGCTGGCAAGAAAGATAATGCCTCTTGTTTACTGATTCCCATACTTGCCTCTCATTATCTTTCTTGCGAGAAATGATATGTTATGAATAATTATAAATATTTTGTTTTGTCATGTGGTCTTATTTTGCCTTCATAATTAAAGGTCTTATTATGCCACCTCTTATCATTGCGACAAAATCGCAGAACGTCCTTGCATTTTCATGCAAAAACCCATTGATCTTGCTGTAGTTGCAGGAAATCCTACACTACACCCCTCATATGATTTCATTATTAATCAACTCATTTTTAGGTTTACACTCTTAATTTTATTGATTAATCTTTGAATGTTCTTACAAGAAAAGATAAAGAAATCAAGAATGATCTCTGCTCTAGACTTTCTCTCTCCTATTTACTTATTTCTTACTCAAAAAAGATCTCTCCCTCTCTTTAAAACTCGAACGACTATTTATAAGGAAATACATAGTGGATGACAGCTAATCTGTCCTTTATTTTCGGGTATGGTCTGCGACGTTCTCGCAACCTTACAAATATTAATTTCGCAAGCTCTCTAATTTTCGCAGGACTATCACATCTTTCTCGTGATCTTAGGTGACGTCATTTATTATATTCTTCCTGAAATTGTTCTGCGACGCTATTGTATTGTGTTGTTGATAATTTCACTGAAATATTGTTGTTGCGAGATTCTGATCCTACATCTTTCCTCTTCTCATATCTTTTCTGCGAAGTAGAGAATGATGTGAGAAATGTCGCAGATGTTCTCCTCTTCATATTCTGCATTTATCACACGTATTCTTTCTTCCATTTATTTCTCGACACGTCTTTTGTAACCGTTGCTTTTTAACCGCGTATATCTTTCCGTATTAATCGTGTTTATTTTCTCGAGGAGAAATTCCCTCTATATATATTCCTTCTCACTCTCTTCTTCTTTCTTTTTATTTTCTCTGCAACTTCATCGTTCTTCTGCAAATTCCATTATTGCAACTTTTCTTCTTTCTTCTTCAATCTTTTTAAGTTCTTCTTCATCTTCATACTATTTCTTCTGCAAATATTCATAGTTCGTAATTTTCTTCGAAACAATCTCCCTGCTATTGTCTTCCATGGATTAATCAAGGTTAGTTTTCTTTTTTCTTCTTTATGAGTTTTGCTGAAATTGATCTTGTTTATTGCCTTATTTGATGTTGTTTATGTGATTCCCATACTTTTGTTATTTCAGCAAAAGCGCCTTCAACACTAGATTTACAGTTCAGAACCCTAACATTCCCAAATCGCAGCATAAGGTTTTTGCGCATAAAAGAAAGTCTGCGAATGAGAAGGTAGTAAGAAACACTATCCTTTTCTAATAACAATATTGTTGCCTCTGTTTCTTATCTGGATTGTAATTCGCAGGGTGATAAAGATGTTAATAAACCAATCAAGAAATCTCGCCACCTTAAAACTGTTCCAACTTCTGTTTCATTCCACTTACTCATCTCTTCTAAATCTTCTGCGACATCTTCGCAAGATAAACCTTTGTCTCCAATTCGCGAAAAAGCTTCCTCAGACTTCATTTCTTCAGCTGACCTCTTAGTGATTGAAACCCCCCTTGTTGATCCTGCTGTGAATGAAACCTCTTCTCTTCCCATTGAGAATGTTTCTCAACCTTCTATCTCTACCAGTTCTCTGCCTATGTCTCTTCCTCTTTCGAAAGAAACCATGGAAGGGATAGATATTGCCTTCAAAGTTTTATCTGAAGTTCTAGATGATGTCAAGAAGTCTTCTATTGATCCTATCAAGTCTAATGTTTGCGAAATTCTGAGCAAGCATTTGGGTTCTGACAGAGCTTCTTCGCAGACAGCTTTGGAAAAAGAATGTGATGCTCTTCGTCTCGAAAATCAGGAGCTTCAGAATGTTTTACTGGATCGTGACAATCTTCGCAAGAAGAATGATGAATTGAGAGGTATGATTTTCTTATCTGTGTCTTTAATTTGCCTTTTTAATGGTTTTATCCTTCCCATATTTAATTATCCTTGAAATCCCTCTTTCCCATGTTAAGCTTTAAACCAGAAACGAATAATCGAGAGATATCAATTTGAATCTGCTGTTGAAGAATCCCGTGTTGATAAAGAAATCTTGATGGATCAATATAACCAATTAGATAACCTCTATTCATATTCTCTTGATCATATAAATAATCTTACCAATGAAAATACCGAATTAATTCAAAGACAAGATTTATTAAGTAATGAAGTATCTCGTCTTTCTTATTCTTTAACTAAAGCTAATTTAGGGATGAAAACTTTATCAGATGAGAATAGAGCCTTATCCCAAGAGAAGAGAACTTATTTAAACAAGATGGCGATATCTTCGCAACAACTTAGTATTCTTCAAAAAGTATGTGATGACCAAGAGCAATCTCTTCGCTCTTTGAGAAATGAACTTAAAGAAGTAACAGAGTCATCCATCGCTGAAAGAGATACACTCATTCAAGGTAGAATAACTTTAAGTGTAAAGGCGAATCAGCTTAAAGAACAATATTCCAAATTAGAAGAATCTTATTCTTCTCTTGCGAAGAAAAATGCCTTTCTTATTTCTAAAGAGAAAAATCTTCAGTCTCGACTTAAAGGTTTAGTTGGAGATAAATTTGATGACGCAATGGACCGTTGGGAGAATAGTTGTCTGTCCTTGATTCAACACCTTATTTCGCAAAAGGAAGGTAGTCATATTAGTTTGACTGCCTTAATTATCTTTTCTTCGTCATATCTCTCTGAATTCTTTATCTTAATGAAATTTTGTATTCTATCTTTCGCAGAGTCTGAGAAGAATCTTCATTCTTCCATTTCTGTTTTGGAGGCTAAATATGCCAAAATTCGTAAAGAAAATGCATTGCTCGTCTCTAGCCTTACTAGTTCTCGCGACCGAGCAGAAAGAAGACTTGATTATCTTGCTTATTTTAAGGATATTCAAGATAGGAATCATCAGAGAGCACTTCTTCGCCAAGTTCATCTCCGGGCTGAAGTCCTTGTAAATGACATTTTATTGTCCAACTCTCTTCCTCCTACATCAATTGATCATTTAGAAGTAGATGATGATGAAGTTCCTCGTCCTGCTGATAGTGATTATGATTACGAAAACGGTGCAGAGGATAATTTCTTGGAAGATGAATAAGAGATTCCTTCTAAAGATTCTAAAGAAGCATCTGCTGGTGTTAATCAGAATGAGAAATAAATTTCTCCTGAAGAAGTAATTGCTGGCGATAATCAAGATGCTAGTCAAGGCGAAGATCAAAACCGAAATGAAGGAGAGGCTTGCGAGAATATTGGCGAAGAATTTTTGTTATCTCCTGCTACTGAAATTAATACTGAAGCTTGAGCTTCTTATCTAGCTTTGTCTTCTTGAACTGTCTTATTTTTATCACTTTTGCGAGTTACATTTTTCAACCAACTTTGAAGTCAACTTTTCCTTTTAATATTTTGTTGATGAGAAAGATAATGCTTCTTGTGTATTGATTCCCATACTTGCCTCTCATTATCTTTCTCGCAAAAAATAATTTGTTACGAATACTTATAAATATGTTGTTTTATCATATAGTCTTATTTTGCCTTCCTAATTAAAGGTCTTATTATGCCACCTCTTGTCATTGCGACAAAATCGCAGGACGTCCTTGCACTTTCATGCAAAAACCCATTGATCGTGTCTTAACTTTTTCTTTTGTATTATGCCCTCTTCAGGAATGTTGCGACAATATTCCAGGCCTAACTATTCTTGCGAAAATAAAGTCCCATGACATTGTCGTCTTGCGACGAAATCGCAGGACGTCTTCACACTTTCATGCGAAAACCCATTGATCTCGTCTTATCCTTTTCTTTTGTATTATTGCCTCTTCAGGATTATTGCACAAATATGACAAGCCTTAATATCCTTGCGAATAAAAAGCCTCATGACATTTGCGTCTTAAGACACTTATCAGCTCCCTAATGGAGGGTGTCGCCCTTATCTCCCCCCTGGTTGCCCCTTCAAGGAGGCGTACTTCTACCATACAAGGTTAGCTCCTCCCATCCAGTCTTAACAAAAACCAGTTGTTTTAGCAGCCTCTTATCCCTTTTACCTATAGGGTTTATGGTTACGAGACTGCACCCTAAGTGGGGTTTTCTTCAGGACGAGTGCAGTATAAGCAAAAACTTGTCAAGAATGGCAAGGTACGCTTCAAACGTCCCTGGCACTCTTGACTCAACGTGTACCTCGGCGCCTTGATCAGATCTGCACTCCTTGGGAGAGTCCTTATTACCTTAGTCGCCCAACCCAAGTCATATGCTTAAGCTGAGAATCCAAGGTGCCTCTCCCGGATGGGCTTTATTGACCCCAAATCTCCATGACTCAGGTTCCGGTGGAGGTGTAGCCTTTCCCTGAGCCATGCAACAGGTACCCCCTAATATGACGTACTTTAGGTCTTACATTTGCCTCTTGCGAAATTTTATTCGCGAACTAGGGTGTACGTCATAAAGGTTCGCCCCTTTCTTTTATGTCATTGTTCTGTGATTATCTCTGCGAAAATTTCGCACATCATGATCTTGTTTTGATATGAGTAATCCTGCAATTATTCTTTCAGAATCCATAACTTCTCAAAGCTTCTTACGGATAATATCTTTTTAAGTACAGCCTGTTCCATGGTCTGTCTAATCTATGACCAACATCTCTTCCTTCTGGATCCATTAATCTATAAGCTCCTGTTCCAACTATCTCCTTAATGATGTAAGGTCCATCCCATTTTTCGCTAATTTTCCACCATTTTCTCGCTGATATATTGGTGTTTCTCACAGAACTAAATCTACTGGTTGAAATTCGCGTATTTTGACACGTTTATTATATTCTCGGGCTAATATTCGCTGATAATTTTCCATATGTTGTAAAGCTTTTTCTCTTCTTTCTTCTAATTCATCAAGTTTATTTAAAATCAAGCCCACACTAAGATTTTTCTCCCAAACTTCTCTTTTTGTTGTCGGAATAACAACTTCTGTTGGTAACACCGCTTCAACTCCGTATGTTAAACAAAAAGGTGACATTCCAGTAGCTTCTCTTCTAGTTGTATTATAAGCCCATACTGCATTATGTACTTGTCCGCCGCACCATGCTCTGTGATGTCCTTCTAATTTCTTCTTTAATATATCTGCAATTGTTTTGTTTGTTGCTTCTACTTGCCCATTAGCTTGTGGATATAAAGGAGTAGACTTTCCACATTTTATCTTTAATGCATTAAGTAGCATTTCTATATTCTGTCCTTCAAATTGTTTCCCATTATCAGATACCAACTGTGCATGAATTCCAAATCTGCAAATGATATTTTTGAATATGAATGTAAAGATATCTTTGTCACGAATATGCTGTACTGCCTTCACTTCTGTCCATTTTTTGAAATAATCTGTTGCGACTATTAAGTATCTTCTTTGTCCAGATCCTGGTAAAAATGGCCCCACAATATCTAAGCCCCACTTTCCAAAAGGCCATACACTAGTTGAAGATGACAATGGTGCTCCAGGTGCATGTATTTTCTTTACATGCCGCTGACAATCTTCGCAACGTCTTGATATTTGTTTTGCATCTTCATGCATATATGGACAGTAATAACCTTGCATTTTTGCTCCTCCACTATGATTGCCAGCATCCCCACTATGTAAATTTTTTAGCACCTTTTCTCCTTCCTCTCGTGTCAAACATCTGAGTGATGGTCCATTAAAGGATTTCGGCATCGCAACCCATCTCTTAATTCATAATTCGTTGCACGGCTTTTTAACTTGTGTGTTTCCAATCTATTTCTTGGTGTTTCTCCTTTCGCCAAATATGCATTAAGTTCCATTCTCCAATCTGTGATATTGTTCATTTGTTCTTCTTCTTCATTGTCAATTATCATCACGTCCACGTCTTCTTCTTCTTTATTGATTGATGGTGACAGAAGTTTTTGTATTTTTATGCATCTCGCAGTTGGATCTGTCATCATGATTGAGATGAAAGCAAAAGCGTCTGCGAGTCTGTTATCCTTTCTTGAAATGTGCCTCCATTTTATTTTTGGGATTTTCGCTGACAATTCTTCAACCAGCTTCTTGTATTTCTTCAAGGATGGTTCATTTGTAGTATACTCTCCCTTTATTTGGCGAATAACTAGCTGCTAATCACTAGTGATCCTGGCATTTTCTAGTTTCATTTCTATTGCGAATTTAAGGCATGTATCACAGCTTCATATTCTGTTTCATTATTAGTGGATGCAAATTCCAATCTGAATGAAAAAGCCATTTTTATTCCTTCTGGCGAAATTTAAACAATTCCAACTCCATTCCCTTCTCCATTTGATGATCTATCTACCAATATCTCCCATCTATTGGTTCTGTTAATAAATCTTTTGGATCTCCATGTTCTTATTCTACATCCATCATTTCTTCTATTGCTTCATCTTCTTCTAAAGGAAATTCTGCCAAGAAATCTGCAACAACTTGTGATTTTGGTGAAGACAAAATTTCATATTTAATATCAAAGTGGCCTACTTGTGCATTCCATCTCTCCACTCTTCCTGATCTTTTAGAATTCTTCATCACTGATTCAATTGGTACTTTTGTTAATACCTTTATCTTGTGTGCTTGAAAGTATATGCGGAGCTAAAATGATGCATAAACTAATGATAAGATTAACTTTTCAATCTTTGAGTAATTCTTCTCAGCAGTATCAAAAGTTTTGCTAATGTAATAAATGGGTTTCTCCACTCTTGTGTCTACTCGCAATAGTACAACACTTAATGCATGCGACGTCGTCGCAAGATAGATCAACAATTCCTCTCCTGATTCTGCTTTTTGTAAAATAGTTGTATTCATAAGATGTTCTTTGATTCCTTGAAAAGATTTTTCACATTCATCAGTCCATTTAAATTTCGCACCCTTCTTGAGTATATCGAAAAAATATTTTCATTTGTCTGATGATCGCGAAATGAATCTCCCTAGCGAAGCTAGAATCCCATTCAACTTCTGTACATATTTTATTGTTGCTGGTATTGGCATGTCACGAACTGCTTGCACTTTTTCTGGATCAACCTGCATTCCTTCTTTTGATACAATGTAGCCTAAAAGTTTTCCCGATGCAACTCCAATAGTACACTTCTCAGGATTCAATTTAATGTTATACTGCCGCATTTGTTCAAAAATCTCCCTCGGGTCTTGTACATGGTCTTTAGCTTCTTTACTCTTTACTAACATGCCATCCACGTATACTTCTAATGTTTTGTGTATCCATTTTGCGAACACCTTCTCTACCATTCTTTGGTATGTCGCTCCCGCGTTTCGCAAACCAAATGGCATTTTCGTGTAACAATATAAACCTCTAGGGGCAAAGAAAGCAGTATGTTCTTGATCTTCTTCAGCGAGAGGGATTTGGTTATACCCTTTGTATCCATATAAAGATGATACCCTATCATTTCCCTCTGCGGATTCCACCATTTGAGGAATATCTGGTAACGAAAAACTATCTTTGGGGAAAGCTTTGTTTAAATCAGTGAAATCTATGCAAATCCTGATTCCTTTGTTTTTCTTTGGGACAATGACCATATTCGCTATCCATTCTGGGTATTTAGCTTCTCTTATGATTCCCGCCTCAAGCATTTTTTGTAGTTCTTCTTCTATTTGGGAATGGTAAGTTGTTGCAATTTTTCTTACTCTCTGTTTAAATGGTCTCACATTTTTGTTAATATCCAACTTGTGGCATGCAATTGATGGATTTATTCCCGGTATCTCATCCATGTTTCCTGCGAAAACATCTTTATATTCTCGCAACAAGTTAACAGTTATTTCTTCTTCTTCTTCCATATCCATTTTGGTTCCAATTCTCAATATTAGAGGTTCTTCTATAGTCCCGACGTTTATTTCTTTTGTTGGTTCTGCGGCAGTGTAACTGGGTTTAGGTTCTCCCATTGGTGTTGGTTCTTTTATTGTTTTCATAGGTCCTTCTCCTTCTTCCGAAATTGCGCTGGGTATTCCTTTGCCTTCTTTTGCCCTTATCATATATACTCTAAATTCTTCTTTCTTTGCTTCCTTTTCCAACTTTCTGCGAAATTGTTTCTTTTTTGCTTGTCCTTCATAATGCTTTACTTCAATCTGATGACATAATTTCGCATTGTAAACATCTCCTCTGATTTCTCCTATTCCATTTGGTGTGGGGAATTTAATACATTGATGCAACGTTGATACCACAGCTTTTATCGCATGTATCCATGGTCTTCCTAATAACAAATTATATGGCGATTCCATATCCACCACGCACAACGTTACATGTGTTTCGATTTCTCCAAGTGGAATTCGTACTACTATCTCTCCTTTAGGTTTTGTTGTGGATTTTCCAAATCCGTGAACAAAATATGTTGAACTGGACATTTCTTCATCTTTAAATCTCATTCCCCGGAATGCGTGATAAAATATTATATCCACTGAACTTCCTGTATCGATTAAAGTTCTGTTCAATATCCATTCTCCTGTGGATTTTGTCGTTGTCTCCTTCTCTTTTCGCGTAATAGGCACTGTGATAACCAACGGAGATGTGTGGTTCAAATTTTTTTTTGGTATTTCTGCCGCCATGAATGTAATTTTTTGCTTTTCCCAATCTTTCAAGGGTGATGTATTTTCTACCGCCATAACTTTCCTTCCTTCAAAATTTCGTTTATGTATTCTTCCTTTGATGTTTTCATGGAATTCATTAATCATCGTTCTTGTTATCATATTACACTCCAATCTTTTGTCATCTTCGTTAATTCTATTCATCTTTCTTCTAACTGATTCACTGATTTATTTAATCACTTTCTTGATTTGTATATTCTCAACAACAATCTTCAACTTTCGATCTTCAGTCCCTGTTTCTAGCGCCATTATGTAGTTGCAGGAAGTCCTACACTACACCCCTCATATGATTTCATTATTAATCAACTCATTTTTAGGTTTACACTCTTAATTTTATTGATTAATCTTTGAATATTCTTACAAGAAAAGATAAAGAAATCAAGAATGATCTCTGCTCTAGACTTTCTCTCTCCTATTTACTTATTTCTTACTCAAAAAAGATCTCTCCCTCTCTTTACAAATCGAACGACTATTTATAAGGAAATACATAGTGGATGACAGCTAATCTGTCCTTTATTTTCGGGTATGGTCTGCGACATTCTCGCAACCTTACAAATATTAATTTCGCAAGATCTCTAATTTTTGCAGGACTATCACATCTTTCTCGTGATCTTATGTGACGTCATTTATTATATTCTTCCTGAAATTGTTCTACGACGCTATTGTATTGTGTTGTTGATAATTTCGCTGAAATATTGTTGTTGCGAGACTTGCCTTAACTTTTTCTTTTGTATTATTGCCTCTTTAGGATTGTTGCGACAATATGACGGGCCTAAATATTCTTGCGAAAATCAAGCCCCATGACATTGTCGTCGTGCGACAAAATCGCAGAACGTCTTCGCACTTTCATGCGAAAACCCATTGATCTCGTCTTATCTTTCTCTTTAGTATTATTGCCTCTTCAGGATTGTCGCACAAATATGATAAGCCTTAATACCCTTGCGAGTAAAAATCCTCATGACATTTGCATCTTAAGACACTTATCAGCTCCCTAATGGAGGGTGCCGCCCTTATCTCCCCCCTGGTTGTGTTGTAATTTTGAAAGTGGTAGTAAAAGTTCGTTGCTCGGACTTGTAAAGATTTAAAAATAAAAATATATACACAATATTTGTCACAATGGGCGAGAGGTACTGAGACTAATGATTCGGCCAATCTTCATAAATAGGGCTCAATGATTTATTCTCGACAATAATCGCTCAAAACATAAATTATATGGACTCTTATTTTGCCAAAGTATATTTTCAAAACATTGATTGTAAGTCCTAAGCATGATGTATCAAAACACCTAAGCCAAGCATACATCATCAAATTAAATAACAACCAATTAATTCAAATCATATTTAAATTTTAAATTAATGCAAAAGTCATAAAAAAGAATTAAATGAAATTACCCCAAGTATGAAGTTTGGCCTCCTCCGTCGTCCCAGTGTTGGGTTTTAGCTCATCATAGTAAAAATGCTCTCAAAATAATTATTTATTGCTCAAAAAGTGGTTTACAAATGATGAAAAGGTATAAAACAATTGAACAGAAAAATCGCAACAGAAATAACTGTTGCAAAGGCGTTGTTCAGCTGTTACAAGAAGAACGATAAATGATAACTGCTGTTGTACGACGAACTACGACCCACGAGTGTGCGTCTTAGACACTGTTGATAAACGACTGCTGCTGCGAGTCCGTTCTTCGTGTTCTTCATCTTCATCAATGGCAGCAGCAGCAGCAGAGAGCAATCATGGTTCTCGATTCTGCAGCGTTCCTTCTCTCCTCCCAACTCTCGACAGCCTCTCTACTAAACCCAAGGGGTCCTTTTATACCCAACAACCTTCAAAATATCCTTGATTTAATCCCGAATATCTTCCAATATTCTTCACAGCCATATTCGATGTTTCTTTCCCTGTGGACTCTGTTCACGCATTAATGGCAGATATTTCGTTTTTTCAATCTTCTAGGATTCGATATAGGTACCATATATTCCCTCTTTACTCGAGTATCTTCCACAAACCCAACAGAGAACTCGATATTCTCTCTCTGTTTCCAAAAATATTGATATCCCCTGTTTGGACTTTGATCTTCTCTCCCGGTCATTTCAGCCCAACTTGATCGCTAAAATCATTTGCATTCGGCCTGTTTAGCCTTAACAGGCTTAACCCAATAATTTCCAGCGGTTGAATCTCGCTAGAATTCCTCCAACAATCCGACCAAACTTCAACAGTGTCTGCATGTTTTCTTCCCGCCAAATTCATTTTTTTGAATCGTGAATATGGTGTCCCCTTAGCAAACAGTGGTGTCCCCTTAGCAATTTGGGTGGAAATAGTAATTTTTGGGGCTGAAACAGTAATTTTTCAGGGGTTCCTCTGGGACATTTCTGGGGTTCTTCCGGTGCATTTCTGGGGTGCCTACGATACATTTCTCCGGGGTGTAAAACACTGCTTTTTGAGCCCATTTCGCCGCAAGGGCTTATTTATCTAAAAATTCCTACAAAGACATAAAAGAACACAATAAATACAAAATTGAGCACTAACAATACATACAATAGAGACATATTAGACACATAAATGCGTCTATCAGGTTGCCCCTTCAAGGAGGCGTACCTCTACCATACAAGGTTGGATCCTCCCATCCGGTATTAACAACAACCAGTTGTTTTCGCAGCCTCTTATCCCTTTTACCTATATGGTTTATGGTTACGAGACTGCACCCTAAATGGGGTTTTCTTTGGGCCGAGTGCAGTATAAGCCAAGACTTGTCAAGAATGGCAAGGTACACTCCAGACGCCTCTGACACTCTTGACTCAACCGTTTACCTCGGCGCCTTGATCAGATTCTGCACTCCTTGGGAGAGTCCTTATTACCTTAGTCGCCCAACCTAAGTCATATGCTTAAGTTGAGAATCCAAGGTTCCTCTCCCGGATGGGCTTTATTGACCCCAAATCTCCATGACTCAGGTTCCGGGGGCGGTGTAGACTTTCCCTGAGCCATGTAACAGGTACCCCCTTATATGACGTACTTTAGGTCTTACATTTGCCTCTTGCAAAATTTTATTCACGAACTAGGGTGTACGCCATAAAGGTTCTTCCCTTTCTCTTTTGTCATTGTTCTCTGATTATCTCTCCGAAAATTTCGCATATCATGATCTTGTTTTCATATGAATAATCTCGTAACTATTCTTTCATTGAATATTTATTCGCAATCGTTTTGTTGCGTCATACGTAACTTCTCAAAGCTTCTTATGGATGATATCTCTTTAAGTACAATCTGTTCCATGGTCTGTCAAGTCTATGACCAACATCTCTACCTTCTGGATCCATTAATTTATAAGCTCCTGTCCCAACTATCTCCTTAATGATGTAAGGTCCATCCCATTTTTTCGCTAACTTTCCACCATTTTCTCGCTGATATATTTGTGTCTCTTGCAGAACTAATCTCCTGGTTGAAATTCGCGTACTTTGACACGTTTATTATATTCTCGGGCTAATCTTCGCTGATAATTCTCCATATGTGGTAAAGCTCTTTTTCTTTTTTCTTCTAACTCATCAAGTTTGTTTAAGATCAAACCCGCACTAAGATTTTTTTCCCAAGCTTCTCTCTTTTTCGTCGGAATAATAACTTCTGTAGGTAATACAGCTTCAACTCCGTATGTTAAACAAAAAGGTGACATTCCAGTAGCTTCTCTCCTAGTTGTGTTATAAGCCCATACTGCATTATGTACTTGTTCGCACCATGCTCTATGATGTCCTTCTAATTTTTTCTTTAATATATCTGCAATTGTTTTCTTTGTTGCTTCTGCCTATCCATTAGCTTGTGGATACAGAGGAGTATACTTTCCACATTTTATCTTAAATGCATTAAGTAACATTTCTATGTTTTGTCCTTCAAACTGTTTCCCATTATCAGATACCAACTGCGCGGGAATTCCGAATCTGCTAATGATATTTTCGAATATTAATGTAAAGATATCTTTGTCGCGAATATGTTGTACTGCCTTTACTTCTGTCCATTTTGTGAAACAATCTGTTGCGACTATTAAGCATCTTCTTTGTCCAGATCCTGGTAAAAATGGCCCCACAATATCTAAGCCCCACTTTCCAAAAGGCCATACACTGGTTGAAGATGACAATGGTGCTCCAGGTGCATGTACTTTCTTTCCGTGCCGCTGACAATCTTCTCAACGTCTTGATATTTGTTTTGCATCTTCGTGCATGTATGGCCAGTAATAGCCTTGCATTTTTTCTCTATGTGCCAAAGATCTTCCCCCGCTATGATTGCCAGCATCCCCACTATGTAACATTTTTAGCACCTTTTCTTCTTCTTCTCGTGTCAAACATCTGAGTGATGGTCCATTAAAGGATTTTCGGTATAGCAGCCCATCTCTTAATTCATAATTTGTTGCGCGACTTTTTAATTTGTGTGCTTCCAATCTGTTTCTTGGTGTCTCTCCTTTCGCCAAATATGCATGAAGTTCTGTTCTCCAATCTGCGATATTGTTCGTTTGTTCTTCTTCTCCACCTTCTATCATCATTACATTTACTTCTTCTTCTTCTTTATTGATTGATGGTGACAGAAGTGTCTGTATTTTTATGCATCTCACAGTTGGATTTGTCATCATGCTTGAGATGAAAGAAAAAGCGTATGCGAGTCTGTTATCCTTCCTTGAAATGTGCCTCCATTTTATCTTTGGGATTTTCGCTGACAATTCTTCAATGAGCTTCTTGTATTTCTTCAAAGATGGTTCATTTGTAGTGTACTCTCCCTTTATTTGGCGGATAACTAGCTGCGAATCACTAGTGATCCTGGCATTTTCTAGTTTCATTTCTATTGCGAACTTTAAGGCATGTACCACAACTTCATATTCCGTTTCGTTATTAGTGGATGCGAATTCCAATCTGAATGAAAAAGTCATTTTCGCTCCTTTTGGTGAAATTAAAACAATTCCAACTCCATTGCCTTCCCCATTTGATGATCCATCTACGAATATCTCCCATCTATTTGGTTGTGTTAATAAGTCTTTTGGATCTCCATGTTCTTCTTCTATATCCATCATCTCCTCCACCGCTTCATCATCTTCTAAAGGAAATTCTGCTAAGAAATCTGCGACAACTTGTGATTTTGGTGAAGATAATATTTCATACTTGATTTCAAAATGTCCTACTTGTGCATTCCATCTCTCCACCCTACCTGATCTTTTTGATTTCTTTATCACTGATTCAATTGGTACTTTTGTTAGCACCCTTATTTTGTGTGCTTGAAAATATATGTGAAGTTTAAATGCGGCGTATACTAATGATAAAATTAGTTTCTCAATCTTTGAATAATTCCTCTCCGCAGCATTAAATGTTTTGCTGATGTAATAAATGGGCTTTTGCACTCCTGCGTCCGTTCGCAATAACACAACGCTTAAAGCATGTGATGTTGTCGCAAGATAGATCAATAGTTCTTCTCCTGGTTCTGCCTTTTGTAAAATAGATTTATTCATAAGGTATTCTTTGATCCCTTGAAAAGCTTTTTCACATTCATCAGTCCATTTGAATTTCACACCCTTCTTGAGTATATTGAAAAAATGTTTACATTTGTCTGATGATCGCGAAATGAATCTTCCTAGCGAAGCCAAAAGTCCGTTCAATTTTTGTACATCCTTTATCGTTGCTGGTGTTGGCATGTCACAAACTGCTTGTACCTTTTCTGGATCAACTTGTATTCCTTCTTTTGATACAATGTAGCCTAAAAAATTTCCAGATGCAACCCCAAAAATGCATTTTTCAGGGTTCAGTTTAATGTTATGGTGCCGCATCTGTTCAAAAATCTCCCTCAAATCTTGTACATGATCTTTGGATTCTTTACTCTTCACCAACATGTCATCCACGTACACCTCTAATGTTTTGTGTATCCATTTCGCGAACACCTTCTCTACCATTCTTTGATACGTTGCTCCTGCATTTCGCAAACCAAACGACATTTTTGTATAACAGTATAAACCTATTGGAGCGAAAAAAGCAGTATGCTCTTGATCTTCTTCAGCGAGAGGGATTTGGTTATAAACTTTGTACCCATCTAAAGAAGACACTCTATCATTTCCCGCTGCTGATTCAACCATTTGAGGAATATCCTTCAATGGAAAACTATCTTTAGGGCAAGCCTTGTTTAAATCGGTGAAATCTATGCAAATTCTTATCCCTTTATTTTTCTTTGGAACAACAACCATGTTTGCTATCCACTCTTGGTATTTAGATTCTCTTATAATTCCCGCCTCAAGCATTTTCTGTAATTCTTCTTCTATTTGAGGATGGTAGGTCGTTGTGATTTTTCTTATTGTCTGTTTGAATGGTCTCACATTCTTGTTAATCTCCAACTTATGACATGCAATTGACGGATTTATTCCAGGTATCTCATCCATGCTCCCCGCGAAAATATCTTTATATTCCCACAAAAGATTGACAGTTCTTTCTTCCTCTTCTGCATCCATCTTGGTTCCAATCCTCAGTACTAGGGGTTCTTCCATAGTCCCAACATTTACTTCTTTTGTTGGTTCTGCCGCAGTGTAACTGGCCTTGGGTTCTCCCATTTGTGTTGGCTCTTTTATCATCTTCGCAGGTCCATCTCCTTCCTTCGAAATTTCGCTGGGTATTCTTTTACCTTCTTTTGCTCTTATCATGTACACTCTAAATTCTTCCTCTTTCTTTGCCTCCTTTGCGATTTTTCTGCGAAATTGTCGTTTTTTTTCTCGTCTTTCATAATGCTTTACTTCAATTTGATAACATAATTTCGCATCGTCAATATCTCCTCTAATTTCACCTACTCCATTTGGCATGGGGAACCTGATGCATTCATGCAACGTTGATGCTACAGCTTTAATTGCGTGTATCCATGGTCTCCCCAACAGCATGTTATATGGTGATTCCATATCTACTACGCATAGTGTTACTTGTGTTTCTATCTCTCCTAGTGGAATTCGCACCACTATTTCTCCTTTAGGTTTTGTTGTGGATTTTCCAAAGCCATGAACAAGATATGTTGAACAAGACATTTCTTCATCTTTGAATCCCATTCCTTTGAACGCATGATAGAATATTATATCAACTGAACTTCATGTATCGACTAAAGTTCTGTTCAATATCCATTCTTCCATGGATTTTGTTGTTGTCCCCTTCTCTTTTCGTGTAATAGGTATTGTAATAACTGATGGAGATGTGTGGTTCAAATTTTCTTTTGGTATTTCTGCTGCCATGAATGTGATTTTTTGCTTTTCCCAATCTTTCAAGGGTGATGTTTTTTCTACCGCCATAACCTTCCTTCCTTCAAAATCTCGTTTATGTATCCTTCCTTTGATGTTTTCATGGAATTCATTAACCATTGTTTTTCTTATCATATTACACTCCAATCTTTTGTCATCTTCATTGACTCTAATCATTTTTCTTTTAACCGGTTCACTGATTTGTTTAATCACTTTCTTGATTTGAACAATCTTAACAACAATCTTCAATTTTCAATCTTCGGTCCCTGTTTCTAGCGCCATTATGTAGTTGCAGGAAATCCTACACTACACCCCTCATAAGATTTCATTAACATTCAACTCATTTTTGGATTAACAATCTTAATATTATTGATGAATCTTTGAACAATCTTACAAGAAAGGATAAAGGAATCAAGAATAACCACTGCTCTAGATTTTCTCTCTTCTATTTACTTGCTTCTCACTCAGAAAAGATCTCTCTCTCTCTTTCCTTTACAACTGAATGGCTATTTATAGGAAATTACATAGTGGATGACAGCTAATCTGTCCTTTATTTTCGGATATGGTTTGCGACATTCTCGCAACCTTATAAATACTAATCTCGCAAGCTTCCTTATTTTCGCATGATCGTCACACTTTTCTCATGATTTGGCTGATGTCATTTATTATGTCGTTTCTGAAGTTGTTCTGCGACACTGTCGTGTTGTGTTGTTAATAATTTCGCTGAGACATTATAGTTGCGAGATTATGATCCTACAGTTCGAAAACTTCGGATTAAGGAATACATGGTTATGTAATCTAAACTCTCATTCCAATCATTGAGACATTCTCAGAGGACGTTATATAGCCGTTATTCACAGACCGTTTCACGTCAGAGCAATTCTCAAAGTAATTGAAACTTTTCATGACTTTCGTCACTAGGTGAAGATAAACTTGATCAAAGCGAAACGCTTTACTAACACACGATTTCGAGAAAAAGATAAGTAGTGAATATTCAGCTCGAAATGTCAAATGTGTATGACCCAGTCAATATAGCATAGGACTTTTTGTCTCATAAGAAGTAGGAGATATAATAGATAGACTTTTGAGTGATAGATAAGTTCAAGTCTCCACATACCTTTTTGTTGATGAAGTTCCATGGTTCTTTGAGTAGATCTTCGTCGTTGTGTGATGAATCGCCATGAAGTCCTTGAGCTCAACTACACTTTTCTATCCTAGTCCGAGACTTAGCTATAATACGCTAGAAATCAAGACTCATAGTTTTGATCACTAACATTGACAAACATGCTTGATATAGAAACGCATGCGAGGTCGACCGAGCTATGCTCTAACAATCTCCCCCTTTGTCAATTTTAGTGACAAAACTATTAATACATATGGAATACAAAAAAGATAAACTTTAGTGGCTCTTATTCCATAATCTAATCTTCAACGTTCCTTGAAATCTTCGTCCTTCCAAGTACTCCAATGATCCCAAAGGTTGTAAGTTTAGCACCACTGTTGTTGAAGATCCGTAGCTATAACAATGAGAGAAATCGAGATTCTCGATCATTATTATACAGTGTCATAGTATCATTATGTAACATCAAAGTCCAATTGCATCACGACTTTAACAACAATACTACGGTGATATGTATCACTCCCCCTTAGTCAATACTCCATCTCGATCATGGAAACCACTCCCCCTTACACAATGATCCGAAAACCATATGTATTTGTAGTGTGAACTACATTATTTATCCCCCTTTTTGTCAATAAAATTGGCAAAGGTAAAAGAACGGGATCATAATGAAATTTCCACAAGAGACATTTCATAGACTAAAAGAAAAAAAATACATACCAACTTAATTTAGATGCAATCATAAAGCCGAAGCTAAATGCATTCATCAAGGAGTTTTAAGATACAAGATAACCCCTATAAAATTCCACAGCCGCACACCCCGCAAGATATTACCATTAAGCACAAGTTCAAAAGAACTCTCCCCCATTTGATGTCATTCCCGAGAGAACAACAAAAGCGGCCTTAATTTCGAAAGAAAAGAAGGATTTTTAATTGGACACCAAAAACCATAGGAAAACGATTTTCTATATCCAAAACTCAATCAAATTAATCACAAGTAAACCCATGATTCATTTAATAGGAATACACAACTAAATCAAACCACAAAAATGATCAATTTAATTGATTGTGCTCAACATAAGTAAACTTACGTAGCTACGACTAAGGTAATCATACGGAGATGACTAACTTAATCGTTCACATACTCAACATAAAGAAAACCTTACGGAATATACGACTACATCAACCAATAGAACATAGTTAGTATAGTCGTTCATATACTCAACACAAGAACTTGTGGAATATATGAAAACTCAACTAGACTAATTACAAGAGAACCCATAATTAATCTAATTGGAAAACAAACAATCAAACTAATCACGAAGGTAATCAATTTAATTGTGAAGAAAAAATCGGCCTGATTTACGCTCTGAAAATCGGGCGACTGACTCAGTAAAAAATTTCTTCGTCAATCTTCGTTTCTCGCGCTCAATATCATTAATTCAGGTGAAATCCGACCTAAAACTTCATCTGAATCCGTTTATTTTCCTAATGATTAGTCAGTAAATCAGGTGGTTTTATGGATTCTTGTCCTAAATCCACTGTTTTTGAATATTTTAAGTCAAATATGTTAGGTTTCAATAAAGAAAATAACTCTCAGGTAATTCCTTCGATTGGATTACCAGATGATTTGTTTGAAGAAAGCATTAGCCCTTGGAGATTTTCTCTTATTGGAAGATTGAATTTACAACAAACTAAATTTGTTGATGCTGCTGTTATTCTTCGTCAACAATGGAAATTGACAGGTGATTGTAAACTCATTCCATTAGGAAGAGGTTTCTTTACAATTAAGTTGGATAGCGAAACAGATCGTCAATATATCAAGGAAGTCAAATGGGAAGTTCTTAATCAGATTCTACAAATAAGAAAATGGATCTCTAATTTTCGTCCAAAAAGTCAGAAAAATTCTAAAGCTATGGTATGGGTTAGATTACCAGGTCTGGGTCTTGAATTTTGGAGTGAAAAGATTCTGTTTAAGATTTGCAAGAAAATTGGTACACCAATCAAATTAGATGAAGCTACCGCTAAATTTGAGGTTGGGTATTATGCAAATGTTCTTGTTGAAGTGGATTTTGCAAATACTATCCCTAACAAAGTTTGGATTGACACTAAGTATGGTGGTTTTTTCAGAGCATCTCAATTCATGTATGTCCAAAGTTTTGTTCAACATGTAAAATAGTTGTGCATTTTATTACAGAATGTAGAGTTGAGAAGAACAAGTTACAACAAGCAAGTAATGCTCAGGTCAATAATACTAGCAAGTCTACATCAACTCCTGTTCAGCACCAAATTCCCAAAACTAATTATGCTCATATTACATTTGATATTTGTGACAGATCAGAGATTGAGAAAAATATTGCCAATATTGAAAAAAGGCAAAGTACTCAAAGCCTTAAAGAAGATGCAGTTGTTTCCAATATAGTCACACCAATAAATTTTCAGGTTGCTAGTAGTTTGGCTTCAGCAAACATAAACAGTGGGAGATTCAATGCCCTCAACCAAGAGGAATTAAAAGAAGATGATGTGATTAGTGTTGATGAAGAAATCTTAGCAGAAATGGAGCCTCAAAAACAGATTCATATTACAGAAGATACTGAAGTGGATAGTATTGTCAAATTTGGAAATGCAGTTTCTAATATAACTTATACTAAAGGAAAGCACAAAAATCAGAATATGGAGGTTGGAAAAACTGATCAAGTAAGTGGAGTGGTAAACTTGCTTAATATAGATGAAGCAAATAGCTTACAAAATAGTACTGTCAATTTTGTTAATGGTTCAAATGGTAAAGTTAATAATGAAGCAGTAAAAATTACATCCTGGGCAAAGGTGGTAGAAAAAGAAACTTCAACTTCTTCTTCAGTCAGTCCAAGAAAAAATGTTAAAGTGGTAAAACAAGTTCCAGTCAGCAATAAGTTTAACTTCAGAAAGAACCAGGGTAAAGGGGTACCACAAACCCCCTCCTAAAAAATGAAGATATTATATTGGAATATCAGAGGCCTTAGAAGACAAAGGGCTCAAGACAAGTTAATGGTCTCTGATAAATCAATTCAGCCCATCTCTGATATGGATTGCTGAACCAAAAGTTCATTGTAGTGCTTCATTTTGTAGCAAATTAAATCTTTCAGGAATAGAAAGAATGATTATTCATAATTCTACTTCAAATAATAAAGGTAATATCTGGATTTTCTGGAATAAAAATCTTACTCAACCTACAGTTATATCAATGTCAAGTCAAATGGTAACTGTTGGTGTTGGTGATGTACTTGTCTCTGGAGTTCATGCACATGTTAAGTTAGTGCAGAGGAGATTTCTTTGGTCTGAAATGGAAATAATAAATGATCTAAAATAAACCTTGTATTATTCTAGGTGATTTTAATGCTATATTATCTCCAGATGAAAAAATGGATGGAAGGTCCCCTAACAGAAACTCAATGTTGGAATTTAGTGATTGTCTGAATAAATGTGAACTTCTTCAAGCTCCAAAAACAGGTATGCAATTCTCTTATTCTAACTGCCAGCAAGGAAAGAAGAGAATACTCTGTACACTTGATAGAGTAGTTTTCAATCAAAAATGGCTGCAGATTTATGGTGATTGGGGGTACAAAGTAGGACTGAGATTTGTTTCAGATCACTCTCCATTATTAGGTGGCTGTGCCAGCATTCCAAAACCCAACAATGTACCTAGAAAATTTCAGAAAATGTGGATCAGCCATCCAGAATTTTTGTCAGTAGTGAAAGAAAGTTGGTCAAATGTGATTGTAGGTGATCCTGCATTCATCTTTATGCAGAAAATAAAAGAGCTGAAAAGAGTATTAAATGACTGGAACTGGAGAGTTTTTGGAAATGTGCATGTGAAACTCAAAGAAGCTGAAGAGAAAGTCTTGGAGGCTATGAAAGTATCTGATAATAATCCCTATGACTCTGAAGCATTGGATGAGTTAGTTAAGGCACAAAATGAACATGCCAACAAAGAGGTTCAACTTAATACACTAATGAGGCATAAGTCAAGAATCAAGTGGATAAAAGAAGGAGCAGCTAATACAAATTTTTTCATACTAATCTGAAGATAAGAAATTCAAAAAAATTTATTAGTGAATTGGAAGTTAGTGATGGGAATGTAATATCAGATCAATCTGAAATTGCAGATGCATTGGTATAACATTTTCAAAAAAAGTTTGAAGCACAAAGTGTCAATATTAAAGAAGAATTACTAGAAGTTGTTCCTCAACTTATCACTGAAGAAGATCAAAGTTTTTTGGATGCCATTCCTAGTGCAGAGGAAATAAAAGCTATAGTGTTTGATATGGATCCTGAAAGTGCTCCAGGTCCAGATGGCTTCTCTGGAATTTTCTATAGAAGCTGTTGGGAGATAATACAAGATGATCTATTGGCTGCAATTCAAGTATGTTGGAGGAGAAGATTCATTCCTAAAGGTATGAACTCTAGTTTCTTAGTGTTAATACCAAAAACACAAGGAGCAAAGACATCAAACCTGTTCAGGCCTATAAGTTTTAGTAATGTTCTCTTCAAAATCTTTACTAAGATTATTACTACAAGAATGAGTAGTTTTATGACAAAGTTAGTATCTCCACAACAGTCAGCTTATATAAAAGGAAGAAGCATACAAGAACAAGTATTACTTGCATCTGAGTTAGTAAATGAAATGAAGTTTAAAAGAAGGGAGGAAATGTGGGATTAAAATTGGATATTTCTCAAGCTTATGGTTCTGTAAGCTGGGAATTCCTCATGAAAGTATTGATGAAATATGGTTTCTCTTCCTCTTGGTGTGACTGGTTAATAACTCTATTTCAATCTGCAAGAATTTCAGTGATGGTGAATGGTGGTCCATGTGGATTTTTTCCAGTTAGTAGGGGGTTAAGGCAGGGAGATCCATTATCTCCAATTCTACTTGTTCTAATGGAAGATGTGCTGAGCAGAAATATTTCTAATATGATATCCAATGGCAAAATTCAACCTATGGTGGTAAAAAATGGCATACATCCCACTCATTTATTTTTTGCAGATGATGTGTTCATATTCTGCAATGGATCCAAAAGAAGTTTGGAGAACTTATTGACTTTATTAGATGATTATAAAGTCAGTTCAGGGAAAAATATCAACAAAAACAAAAGTAAGTGTTTTGTGGATGGAGCTTCAACTGCAAGGAAACAACGGAAAAGTGAGATAGTTAACATGGAGCTGTCTTATTTCCCAGATAAGTATTTGGGTGTCATTTTAGCTCCAGGAAGAATTACTTCAGCAATGGTGTGGCCCATGGTAGAGCAGATTCAAAGAAAATTAGCTGCCTGAAAAGGTAAATCACTCTCATTTCAAGACAGAATAATTCTGATTAAATCAGTGTTTTGTAGTATTACAATATACTCAATGAATATCTATAAATGGCCAGCATCTATTATCAAAATTTGTGAAAAGATCATTAGAAACTTCATATGGTCTGGTGATGGTGAAAAAAGAAAATTTAAGACAATATCATGGAATAGAGTTTGTACTCCATACAAAGAAGGTGGTCTGGGGATTAAAAGGCTTGAAGTGATAAACAAAGTGCTTCTCATGAAAATTTTGTGGAAAATGATTCATTTAAATGAGGAATGGGCTCTCTTTCTATCTGCAAAATTCAAGACCAAAAATGGACAGTGGATCACAAAATGGAAACAATCATCCATATGGAAGGGTTTAAAGTGGGCATGAAATTATCTAAAAGAAGATATAAGGTGGAGTATTGGGGATGAAACCAAAATATCTGTTTGGTTTGATACTTGGATTGGTGAAGTACCACTTATAGAACAAATTGGTTATTCTGAATATGTCAAAGATAATATTGGAATGAAGGTTGTAAATCTACTGAAGGATAGTTCTTGGAGTATACCTACTGAGATGCAATTATTCATAAACACTGCAAATCTACCTGAAATCAGTGGTGGTGAAGACAAACTAATTTGGATTGGGCATAAAAGTGGAAAATTTGAAAATTCTGCAGCATTTGAAAAAGTAAGGGACAAAGAACCAACTCTTGTATGGCCAACTTATATTTGGAAGCCATTTCTGCATCCCAACATTGCTAGCAACATCTGGAAGTTACAGCAGGGTGTGTATATGGATGATAATGAAATGAAAAATATTGGATATGATATGGTTTCTAGATGCTGCATTTGTCAAGAAGAGCAAGACAACATGGATCATACATTGTGGCATTGCAGGTTTAGTTTGGGAATATGGTCTTGGTTGTGTTCAATTTTTGGTTTTAGAAAACCAACTTCTTTTGAAGATATTTGTTCAACTGCAAAAAGAAAAAGTCACATTGTAAGAGAAATATGGTTAACAGCTGCATGTGCAACCATGAGGGAGATCTGGTTTCAAAGAAATAAAATCTTATTTGAAGAAATGAAGCCTTACAGCAACAGTTTCAAATGCAGAATTTACAAACTCATACAGGAAGGGAGCCATAGAATGAAAGGTAATAAATTGAGCCAAAACTATGACACTCAAATACTATCTTTTTTCAAAATTGGTGACAGAAGCATCAAGTTCAACTGCATCAAAGAAAATTACTGGGCTGCTCCTGCAGATGGTGTTACTCTTTTTTGCTGTGCTGGTAAATCTTTTGGAGAACCAGGGAATGCAGGCTTGGGTGTGATTGCAAGGGATTGCAACAATCAGGTAATTGGCACTCTTACAGGTGGAATTGGTGTTGCTTCATCTTCCATTGCAGCGGAATATGCAATACTTTGTGCACTTGAATGGGCTGTTTTTCTTGAATGCACTAATATAATTATTCAGTCAGATTCAACTACTGAGATTGAATGCTTCAAAAGCACTGAACTACCTTGGTATATATGGGAAAGATGGAAGAAAGCAAGCATGAAATTAGCAGCAGTTACATTTTCTGAATGCCCCAAAGAGATAAATTTCACAGCAAACAATTTAGCACAAAGATGAGCAGTCTTGAAAGCTGAAGAGAGAATCATACATTCTGGGAGGCCACACTTCCTGAAGAGAATAGAAATGCAAGGAGTAGCTTATCTTAGCTTATGCTAATTCATGTTTACATAAATCAGTTTGCTTTTGTCCTGTAATAATTTAGTCCTAATTTTAGTCTTGTAAACTTTTGTCTTGGCGTTTGCCTTAATTTTAATAAAATATGTGATTTAGCAAAAAAAAAATCAATTTAATTGTCAAAAGTTTTGCTCGACAAAAGAAGACTTTCGGAGCAAATAACTAAATAACCAACAAAGATGATTAATTTAGTTCATAATGCTCAACATATAGCATCTTATGGAACAACCAACAAAGGAAATAAGAATAATCGACTTAGTTGTATCGTGTTCAACATAAGACACACAATGGAGCCTTCACGGTAATACAAAAATAATGGATCAATGAAGACCAATACTGTATAATACATACAATGATCTATTCTATCTTCCCATCACTATATGCATAATGACATAATAGACTTTATCCTTGTCACACAAAAGATTTTGTCTTATTTTCCATCAAATAAATGACTGCACAGGCATAACTTTTGTATTTGTCAAAAGTTCGTTCGTCCTTTCATCAATACGAAAACCAATTCATGAACGACTTTTCTTTTGACAACAACATATGGGACCTTCAAGTTCACGGACGCAAACAATACATATCCCATAAAAATATTGCAATATCACAAAATCATAAAGATTAATACTGCAATAACATCATCCTCCAAATATTTTTAGAATTTAAACCAATAAATCTAAAAAAATGAAGATGAAAACGTTGGACATAGCTATGTGTAAACACAATAATTGATTATTCCAAACTCTAGTAATCCTTCTCAAAAACAAGAATAGATTCTCATAAGAATTTTTCTAGGCATCAAAACAAACTCGTAATGCACATATAAGATGATTTGTCCTTAGAGGGTAGAATCAATCTTTTTCGCCCGGATTTATACCAAGAATAGCTACCAAAGGCGTATAAAAAGATTTTCTTAATCAAACAAGAACATACAAAGACAATAACGACTATGCACCATAGTTCACAAAGGATGATTGTGAACATTCAAGAATTCCATAGCACTGCGTACTACTTTCCATTCTTGAACTTCCTTCTTTGTGATTCACCAACAATATTCTTGTAAAAGCTACAAATTATCTTAGAAGAGTAGTACTCCAAGAATCCAAGTACCCAAGTTCAAGAGGAGTGGAAAAAGTGCAACGAAACGGAGCAAAATACTCAAAAACAAGAGACAGGACAAATACCAATCTTAACTCATCCAAATTCAAGGTTTCTCATCTTTATTTTGAAGATAATTCAAAGAGGAAGAGAGTGCAAAACGAATGAGGTCAATCCGAGTTCGGACAAAGAAGTTACGGCCAAAACACGTTTACCGAATATCGACGTCAAGTATGCATACGAGTTTGCAAACGAATTTCCGTATCCTGGAGCAGTATGCAGACGGGGTTTGCGAACTTAAACCCCTGGATTTTGGTTTTAAATGATGTTATGCATACTTTATATGTGTACCATGAAGTCCAAACATCCCTAACTAATGTTTTCAAACCTAAACATTTAAGAACCTTAAACACATATCAAGTTAGGAAGAAATGAACGATAAGCAAGGTACATGGATCATTATAACTACTCAAACAAGTAATAAAAACATAAAACTTGCTCAAGTTTATAGACATGCCTTTTTAGAAGAATCCAGTCGAGTTCTACAGCCTTACCGAACATAATTTGTGTGCCCCAATTCTCGTACTTTCCTCACCGTATACATAACAGGGCTTTCCTTGGTGAGGATGCACTTACAACACAATCAAGTTGTGTTGGGGTGAACAATGTCTTGCTCACCACAAGTGACCTTTGGATTATCATGAAAGAGATCGCTTTTATAACCTTTCACATCCAATTCCATTTTTCCAAAAAAAATGTTAAGTTCCAACATCATGGATACTGCCTTCTCCATAGTCATGGAATTTTATGGAATATCGTTCCTTTTCACACTCAAAGAATCATTAGCTTTCTTTGGTACCCACTTATGAGTGCGTTTAGGAACAACCGGAACCTTCTTCCCAATACTCTCTTCAAGATTTCTCGGAAGAGAATTGGATTGACTATTCTTTTGCAAGTTAGTTTTTCTCCAATTGGGAGCATCAGATCTTGTCTTCGTCTTTCCGAAGTTATCCTTTTGATAACCATTACGATTGTGAAAAGGCTTCGTATAACGTTTATAGGCAAATCTAGGTTTATCACAGCAACGATTCCTTTGCTTAAAGGTTGGAAAGTTACAACCTGTAATGTTAAGGGGATTAGCCTTAGCATATGATCTTGGTTTCACATCTACTTGTGATGTCCAAACAAGAACATCATGAAGTTTCGTATTCCTTATACGAAAAGGACATATCCTTTCCAAGTGACCTTTATTTCCGCAATAGTGGCAAACATAAGGAATGTTCTTACCTCGATCCGTACGTGCTGACTTTGGAGGTTGATATTCTTTTCTCTTTCGAACCTTAATTGTCGGTGAAGGTATTTCACTTTTGACATCATTGGAAACCTTTTGTTGAGAAGAATCACTAGCCTTGACAAATTTTACCTTATAGCCCAATCCTCGTGTATCACGATGATTTTTACTTGCTCCTAGCATAGTGGTTAATTTGCTTGAACTAGTATTGAACTTTTTCTAGTCATCTTCCAAAATCTTGATTTTTTCAAGAGCGTCAGCTAAATCAGTCTCAAGGCGTTTTTCTCGAGCGAGACAAGCATTTTATCAAGTGACTTTATACGTGGTTTTCCTCAGAATCCTTGAGGATCGATTCGTTAGAACGATTCGAAAAATAAACACCTGCGTAACATCCTCTCAATTTCTTGTTTTCTCGACAGAGAGGAGTCAGAAGAGGTGAGACATGAGAAGTTGTAATCTTCCTCATCTACCACGAATCCAAAAACTTAACATACTCTGAGACTTCCTCATCAACATCTCTATCAATATCTGAATCGCCTTCATCAGAAAGTTCATCCAACTGTTCTTCTAGGAGAGTTTCCCAATCAACAGTTTTTACATCAAGAGAATGTTTAGATATTGACTTAGATGTGATAGTTCTCTCAGGTGAATCCAAGCTTTTAGAATCATCTGGTAATTTCTGAACTGGTACGTTATTAGAGATAGCACCTCTGTCCATAGAGTCGGATCGCTACAAACAAAGACTGTTGAGGTCTTAGTGTGTTTGCCTTCTCTGATACCAATTGAAAAAGCGGGGGTCTAACAACACCACCCAATATTTCGCTTAGCAATATGTATGGATTAACTCCGAAATACTTTGCTAGAGAATCAACTAGACAGTCAGACTCAATCTAGATAAAAGTATCTCAAGGAGTTAATATCTCTCTCTTGATTTTATTTTTACTCAAGCTAAAAACAATAGCGAGTCTTTATCAAATACAAGGAATAACTTGGACGGTACCAAAGACCAATGTCCAAGTGTTAATCAATGAAATCGACAACCACAAGGTCGGATCTCCAATCGATTAACCTTTAACGCACAACCTGTATTATTTCAATTATAAAGATAAACAATATAATACGGAAAATGAAATAACACAGACACCAGAAATTTTGTTAACGAGGAAACCGCAAATGCAGAAAAACCCCGGGACCTAATCCAGATTGAATACACACTGTATTAAGCCGCTACAGTGAGACGAAGATGTTTGTGACTTCTTTATCTTGCCTATCGGAGAACTCTCACGATATCAAATCAATCAATAGATTGTACTCGTACGATAGAAGATGCAAGATCAGATCACACAAATACGATAAAAGTAGTATCGGTCTGGCTTCACAATCCCAATGAAGTCTTTAAGTCGTTAACCTGGCTTTAGAGAAGAAAACCAAAGGTTAAAGGAGAATCGACTCTAGCGAGCGCACTAGTATCACACAGACGTGTGGGGATTAGTTTTGCACAATGCTAGGTGTCTCCTTTATATGAATTGCTTTTCCATAGTTACAAAGAAATCCATATTCACCGTTAGATGAAAACATGATTTAGATTCAAGCTAATATTTCTCAACCGTTAGATCGAAAACTTAGCTTGTCACACACACTTGGGTAGACGTTTACTGGGTTTGTGAAAACCATGCCCAAACGTGTACGTGTATGTTGGTTCAACATAGTAACCCACAAGGTTAATTGTAGACGGGGAAAAACGATTTGCTGGTTTTTAAGGAATTGAGGAGACGACCGTACGGAGGAGACTCCTCGAACCGAGCGAAATGTTAAACCTCACACAGATGCACCGCTACAAATGGGGTACTTTAGATTTGAGAGATCAATCTGTAGTACTCCGGCCTAAATCAAGACAATGACCGTTCCAGAGTAAATTCGGTCACAAGAGAGGATGGGTTGATCTGTAGGAGGGAAGCTGAGAAATGTGTGGAATCAATGGTAATCAAAGATTGTGGGTGTGTGTATTCTGAATATGATAAGCTCCGAATGATTGAAATTGCTCAATTGAGAGTAGTTGCTCAATTGATGAGTTGATGATCTCGTGTTGTCAATGAGACGTGAGATTGATGATACCGTTGATGCTTCAATCATGATTCAGAGACTTATTTATATTGCTGGAATTGTAGACACCATGATTCCATGAAGTGTGACAGTTGATGGAATCAAGGAGTGGGGAAGTGGAGATCGTGTTTGAAACCAGTTGCTCAACGTGTGGAGACTTGGTCGATTTTGCACCCACTACCTCGTGAATTCCTTCAACTGATTGCACGACTTGCTCACATTCCATCGTGTGTTTGAACACACGTGCCGTAGACCGCCAGACCAAAACCCTAAGTGATATCCCCCCAAGTGACACGATTGACGTCTCGTGGTTTGTTTAGTCAATTGACGAATTCGTGGTTTGATGGGACGATGAGTCCATGTAGTCGTTGAGTTGAACATGATGTTCTGAAACTCGTGAATTGAACATGTCATGAGACAGAGGTATAGTTCTTACAATGAAGTGAGCAAGTATTGCTCATTCGATGGATCGTTGAATATTGATTGTTGAACCAATATTCCTTGGTTTGAACAAATATTTATCATCTGAGCAAGTGTTGCTCATGTGATGAATTGTTGAATATTTGGTCGTCTGAGCATGTGTTGCTCGTCTGATGGATTATCGGCAGCGTACCAAAAATATTAATTAGAATACTGGTCGTTGAACTGAGCATAATTAATAAAATTAATGACCATGAGGTCGTCATAAAATTATTAAGGTTAGAATCTGGAATGATGATCTTTGGATTCAGAAACCCTAATTTGATCAATTGATGATCAATTCATGGTTCGTCAGAAGTTTAACCATAGGATGAAGGAGGGTGCGATTGCATGGGACCGTGGATCAACCATGTAGTGTCCATATGCTCGCGTGAGCAAATACGAAGAACTCCTGAAGAGTTGACGATTTTTTGGTGGAAGAATGATTAAATGCTGGCTTAATCATTTATTCAAAAATGCTCGTCTGAGCCTTAGGTGAGAAAACCTAATTAATTATGACGAGGCGACGGACTAACCATGGAGTCATGAAACCGGCCCTGGGTTTTCCCGTGACCGCCTAATGATCACTTCATGAAAATCCAAAGTGTTTGGGAGAGTTTTGGACCTAATACGAGCAATTGTGCAAATTAGGTCAAAACTTGTGAAAACTGATGGGACCGGCTTCCGTGAGCCAAAGAGCCAATCTTGGTCGGTCAAGATAGCGTGCTCATGTCCCTAAGGCGTTCGCGTCTCAGTCCTGAGAATTTTGATATTTTCTGGCGTGCAATTGAGCATCCATTCGAGAAAATATGCCAAAATTAGGTTTTCAACGAAACTGAGGAAAACACCATGAGATGATGAAAAATAATTATAAAATAAGGAATGAGGAGGCGTGGGACCGCCGTGGTCAAGGCTTGGTCGGACGGTCGTGACCACAGTCCCGTGGTGCCTTTTCCTTAATTTTATAATATTTTGATGATTTTATGAAAAAAAAATTCATGAATTTTGAGAAATTTGATGAATTTTGGGAGTTTCCATGAATTGAAGGAGTTTTCATGAGTTCAAGGAAGCAAAAAATATTAAAATAATAAATCAAGGGTATGTGGGACCGTGGAAGGCATGGCCGGCCGGCTAGGGCCCGGTCCCACGAGTTTCCCTATTTTTTTTTAAAATATTTTTAAGTATTTTGATGATTTGAGGGAATTTTTCCTAATTTGAGAGAAATACCATGAAATCAAGGAATTTGATGAATTCAAGGAAAACTAATAACAATAAATTAATAAAACAAAGGGGCGTGTGGGATCGGCTAGGGCATGGCAGGCCGGCCAAGGCCCGGTCCCACAGGTTTTCATAATTTATTTTATTTTATTATTATTTGATGATTTGTGCAAAAATACCATAAAATCAAGGAGTTTTTTCATGAAATTAGAGAAATAATAATAATAATAATAAAATAATAAAGAACCGTGGGTGTGGGGCCGGTTGGGACCCAGGCATGGTCGGTTGGCCAATGGTCACGCTCCACACTCCTTTCCTTAATTTTATGTTATTTTTTATGGATTTATGGAAGTACCATGAAACGAGGAGTTTCCTCAAGACGAAGGAGATTTGATAAAATGAGAGAATTTTCATCAAATCATGGAAAATAATAAAAATGCATTAAAAACATAAAACTGGCGTGGGATTGACCATGACACGGTCGGTCGATCGTGTGTCCGTGCTCTCAGCACCCTGGTCAATGTTTTTAATTGTTTATTATTTTCTTCCCTATTTTGCATAGGTTCATCGTTTCGTTGTATTTTGAAATACTCGTTCGTGCGGTGACTGTTAGTGTATCGTCGTTGAATACACCTTCACCATTTGAATCGGGGCTTACTTAGAGGTAACTCAGACGCCCGGTTGTTGATTATTTATTACTAATTGTGGAATCCATTGGAGAATAATTCACAAAACTGAGCAATAAAATGTTTATTATTAATTCATAGGATCAGCTGAGGATTCGACTACGAATTCAGAATAATAAAGTGAGCATTACCATTCCATGGGATCGTAGATTCGACCATAGAATCAGAGTAATTAAGATTTATCTATTACCATTTATGAGACCAGTTGTGGATTCGATCATGAAATCTGAGTAATGAGATAATATAGTTATTGCTATTCTATGAGATCAAGTCGTGGATTCGATCATAGAATCAGAACAATTGTTATTGCCATTTCCAGGGGACCAGTCATGGATTCGACCATGGAATAGAAGCAATTAGGAATAATTAACTTTTGTGGCTCTATACTAGCAGATCAAGCTGTCTAAGAGCATTAATTATCCCGATATGAGCTTGTCGGTAAGTCATATCCTTTATATAGTCAGGGTAAACTCGTTGTTTGTTCCTGAAGACGTTATCGCTCTATACTAGCAGAGCAAGCTGTCTAGGATTCGTCCATCACGTGATGTTATATTGAAATAATCACTGAAAGTATTCAGTATTCATGAGATATGCTGTTGTCCAGTCGTGAGACTACATATCCACATGTACTCTGAGAGAAAGCACTCTCCGTTGAGAATTCGATGAGAGTGTCGTGTCTCGATACTCACATCTGATTGATGAATCAGAGCTTCGTATAATTATGAGTTTACAATTTTAGCCTTTGTCGAAAATCCACCATCAACATTAAGTCCCCTGCTTACTGAGGAAAGTTGTGTTCCTCAGTCAGCATTAAATGGTGATTTTCCAGCCATAAATAATAATACCAGTGATTGAACTTAGTCATAAGTTGAGACGTTACCGGATTTAAAGAGCATGAGCAAACCACGACTTAATGAAGGCTTCAATGTCATGATTGGAGCGTCGTTTGATGAGCATAAATTGGTGTTGAACCGCTGGTTTGGACGACGAGTCAGTGGTCGGTTAGGATTCGCGGGTCAGGCCCAATAAGGAAATCCTTAGAAAATTAGGGTTTGGAAATAAAATTGATATAAAAGGGATTAATCCTTTTTTTTCCACAACCAGTTCTTCACCGTCTCAGCACCTTCACGCCAGCAACAGGAGAAGACCGTCGGGATCAGCGCCGCCGCCGTCCGTCGCCGCCGGCCAAATTCCGACCGATCAGGTACGTGTATTTATTTTTATTTTTGCTGATGTTTATGATCCTCATGAGTTGTTCATGCTTTGATCATGATGAAGTTATATACGTGTGTGCATATTAGTGTGAGTTTTATGAAAAACCCTCGTTTCTGAAAACGTATGTTCGTTCAATCGTTAGTTTTGTAAACTAACTATAATCCCTGATTTAAGAGAATTTTTTTTTTTTGATATGAACCTAGGTTCAGTGATAAAACTTAGTTTATGAGCTTTCATGTGTACCACGGTTTTATCATAAAAGAAGTGAATTTTCATGAAATCGGAATAATCCTTCGTTTTAAAGACAATTAACGATGACACGAAGGAAAATATGTATGATGAACTTGTATCCAGTGATAAAATTTTGCTTATGAGATTTCATGTAAATACAAAACTTTATTATATGTATGAGATGTGAGCTTTCACAATATTTTTTGAAATAAACCTTCGCTTTAAAGACAAATAACGACGATACGAAGGAAAAATATTTTTTTTTTATATATATATATGTAGCCGTGACATATATTGTGTAAAATATGATGGTATATTTTATTTGCATGAATTTTTTTTCATTAGATAAAATTCTTTGAGAATTTATATATACAAGTTGCATTAATTGTTGTTTTTTTCGAAAAATCCGAAACGTGGGTTTTGAGGAACCTTCGAAGATAGACAATAAATTTATGATGAAATATTTTATTGTTGTAAACTTCATAGGTCAGTTGTGTGAATGTTCACATTATGGAAATTGTGTCCGTGATTTTATGAAAAATCAGTTTCGGAAATTAATAAAGTTCCGTTCGTTTTTTGCAGTTTTCGAAGAGACCAATAATTTTTGGGTGTTAACTCTAGTATTACTATCACTATTGTTAGTGGAAGTATAAAAGGTAAGAGTTAAGAGTTACCGTTTTTGCTGATGTTGGTTTGTTTACATAGTAGTAATCTTTGATCTTCCGGTTCCAGAAAATGTCGACCAACAGTAACAGCAATTACGATTATTGGTATTCCTCTTCTTCCTCTGGCTCTTCTGATGAGGATTCCGACGCTCCTGTAGCGAAATCGAAGGCTAGGGTTACCCAGGAAGGGGCGAAGACTAATGTTCCTTTGGGTAAGCGAAGAGTCTCTTTTGCTGAACTCGAAAAGAAAAGAGCTGAAGACAAAAAGGAGGATGCCCGTCAACGTGAAAAAGATCGCATCCGGAGACGGAGGGTTTAGGAAAAGCGTCAATTCTAGGATGGGGTGCCTTCTGATCGATATGAAAGAGAACATCGGAGGACGATGAAGAAAATTGAAGCTGAAGCTGCGACAGAAGATAATTCGGATTCAGATGATGATGTTATCTTCCGTCCACCGGACTTCACCAATGATCCTGACAGTGACTCTGAAGAAGATGATTCCGAGAAGGGCAGTGACGATGAAGCTGACAATTCGGATGAGTCCGGCGAGTAGTTTTACTTCCATCTTCTTGTAGATGGTAGAGCGTTCCCTTTTTAGTCTTCATAGTGGATATCTTTCTTTTGACTGTTTAAAGACTTTACTTCAATTAGACTTTTCTTCTGAATGATGAACATTTTGTTAACGTCGATTTCTTCTTATCCATGACATGGACCAATGTCCATATATCCAAATTCATTATGACTTGTCGATTTCACGAGAAGTAACATAACACGGCTGAGAATTCATGACGTGTACAAGGCCGCGTGGCCTATCCTTTGACCGTGATGTTCAGTCCCCAGTGGGTTATTTTCCTCCGCGTCTTTGGTATCGATCCTTGAAGTCTAGGGTTTCATTGAAACTCGTAATTGAGTTGATTGTATGACTATCGCCTCTATATATCTTCAAGACTCCAAATCTATGATCCACGCAAATATTTCTTCCATTCCTGAGTTAGCTTCATTGTGCAGAGAAGTTTTGATCCTACCCTCTTGCCGCCATGTCGAGCAATAGCATTTCTTCTCAAGATGATCTTCAGTCGAAGCGTGAAATAGCATCATCTATCTCAGTAAGTTGTGCACTTCTTCTTCTTCTCCTTTCTTGTCTCTGTTCAATCGAGATTGTTGATCACAAGAGAATGATTTGTCGTAGGACTGTAAGAAGAATGCTACTCCTCATAATGCAAGGCCTAAGCGGACTGTTAGAGCTTCTGCCCGGTATGGATCGGCTCGTGCTGAAGCTGGATCGTCTGTAAGTAAACCTATGACTCTTGAGATTATACTGAGTCCCAGGATTAACACTCATTCGTGTCATCGTAGGCGGATGTCTGTATCGTCGTCGATGCTAGACGAAGAAATAGTGAAAAGTCTGTGACCGTGGTTGAGGAAAGCAGTAACCAGGCATGTGAAGATTCTGTAGGATCCGTGGAGACCTAAGACGGTATCCATGCTCGTGAATACCCAACAGCTGGACTTTTATTCGAAGCCCCATTGATTAATACCTTCCCAGACAATGAAATGGTCGGCGGACTCGTGGTTCCCAAATGTCATGTATCTCTGTATACCAAGATCTGGAAGAAGTATGGTCACATTGCTACCACAGAAGTGTGGAAAGGTTTTTTCCAACCCTTTTAACCACGGTAGCGGGGTATTGCCGATCATCGAGGAAATGAATCAGATGCACTTGCGAGACGTCAAAAACCATGAACTGCACCAATGGGATGAAATGATCTCGAATTGTGAGATATTGCGATTCAATGTAAGCTGGCTCCGTCGTCGTCTTGAGATAATCAAGGTTCATAAGGCGGCAGAGGCTGCTGATGCAATTTCCATGAATGCAGCTTTACTGGATGAGGAGAGGATACTGGCTCTGGAGTCAGCAAGGGTTGAGAAAGCGGTCGAAGACTTGAAGGCAAAGACCAAGATTTTTCAGAAGAAGCTTGACGAGGCTTCTTACAGGGATTATCCGTTGCTGGATGGTTTGCTCTGAGTGAGCATTTGTGGTTGTTGTTTTTTGAGTAAATCTGAGTTTCTAGTTAGGTGAAACAGTTGATCATGGTATGAACGAATTTTGCTCATTTATGAAATGTTTAATGAACAAAGGAGCATTCGCATGCTCTTTGGAGGAATGAAATTACATTTTTGAAAATGCTTGAAATGATGAAGAGGTAGTTTGTTTCATGGATCAGGCATAATAAGCTTTGAGCCATTTGCCATTGATGATGTTTCCTTCCTTTCCTCCATTGATTGCTAAAATTTTGTAGTATCCGCTAGACACTGCTTTGATAACAACATATGGCCCTTCCCATTTAGGAGAGAACTTAGGAGCGGACATGTCTTGTTGAATGTGCTTTGCCGTCTTTAATACCAAATCTCCTACTTGAAATGTTCGAGGTCTTACCATTTTGTTGTAGGCTCTGGAGATCCTCTGTTTGTAAGCTTCCACATATTTTTCCACCTTGGTTCTCCTTGATTCCAGCATATCTAGCTCAGCGATTCTTGATCTGGAGATTTCGGCCTCATCCCATTGTACACCACTGGATGCTGCAATCCTGGCTGAGGGAACTTTGATTTCTGGAAGTATGGCGTCGGCTCCATAGACAAGGGAATATGGCGAAGTACCGATCGAGCTCCTTGGTGCAGTTCTGTAAGCCCATAGAGCCATGGGTAATTGCTCATGCCATGATCGAGGATTGTCATGAATCGTCCGACTGATAATCCTGACCAAAGTCTTGTTGGTACTTTCTGCTTGACCATTTCCTTGTGGATAGTAAGGCGTGGAGAAGATTTGTTTGATCCCATATTTATTGAGCAGCTTCTCAACATCTTGATTGGCAAAAGGAGTTCCGTTATCTGTGATGATATGCTTAGGAACTCCGAATCTGCATATTATGTGCTCTTTGATGAAGGCGGCAATCGTAACTCCAGTGGTGCTTCGAAGAGGAATAGCTTCGACCCACTTGGTGAAGTACTCTGTCGCAGTGATGATGTATTCATGTTGTTTTGAAGATGCTGGATTGATCTTCCCAATGATATCTAGTCCCCAGCTGTAGAAAGGCCACGGACTATTCACAGAATTCAACGGGAGACAAGGAGTGTGGATGAGATTACCATGGTTTGGCATTGGTGACACCTCTGTGTGCGGCTGCATCATCTTCCATGGTTGGCCAATAATATTTCTCATGAATTTGAAGAAATAGTTTCCTCTTTCCTTGATGTTCTCCATCATGTACTTCCTTCAGGATTGTAGGGATTTCATGTTCGGCTAAGCACCTCAGTAAATTTCCACCAAAGCTTTTGCGGTATAAGATCCCATCGAGATAGACGAATCTCTTAGCTTTCTGAATGAGTTTGACTGCTTGCTTCTTTTCCAGTGGTAGTTCGTTGTCCCGGAGGTATTTGATGTAAGGCTCCCTCCAGTCCCCAGTGTGGTGGACGTCAAAACCTCCAAGTGATGAGGAGGTGTTTGGCAATCAGGACAAGATCCTTGTAAAGCTCTTGACTGAGTCTCCATGGATGGCCAGTAGTACCCCATTCTTTGAAGCTTTCTGTAAAGTGTTACCACTAACGTTTGCCCACAGACTTCCTCATGTATGCGCTTGAGTTGTTCTTCCGCTTCGTCGCTCCCAAGACATCGTGATAGAGATCCATCAGGGTTTCGATAGTATAGCCCTCCATGAAGCAAGAAGTAGTTTTCAATTCCTTGAGGCTGACTTGGCCTTCTGAAATAGAGCTGCTCAATTCATGAATGATGGGTGCTCGCCAATCGTTCGCTGGAATGTCTTCGATCTGAGTGAGCCAAGTTGAAGATACGTACGCCTCTGTACAGTGATCGTTTTCTGTGCTCCTTCGAATTGCAGCTTGGAGGCGAGAGTTGCTAGGCAATCAGCATGCCTATTGTTAGTCCGTCCAGTATGGACGATCGTTGCGTCAGCAAAATAGGTCAACAGTCGCTGAGCTTCGGTTCTGAATGGAGCAAGTGTGATTTCTTTGAGAGAATACGTTCCATTCATCTGGTTGACCAATAATTTTGAATCTCCCCTTATCTCGAGGTGTGTTGCTCCTGCTTGCTTGGCCAAGGATAATCCTAATAGGAAGGCTTCATATTCCGCTGAGTTGTTGGTGCAGTGGAAATCCAACTTGAACGAATGTGAGAAAACTTCACCAGATGGAGACACCAGCACTATGCCCGCTCCTCCGGTGTCACTACTAGGGGTGGCAGATCCATCAAAGTATAGAAGCCATGTTTCTTCCTGACCAAGATGTCTGGGAATTCGCCGGGCACTTCTTCATGTAGTGTTGTTGTGTCTTCCCCTGGAAAAGCGCGAGCAAGTCTGCGACCGCTTGACCTTTGATGGCTTTAGGTGGCGTGCAAGCTATGTCAAATTCTGACATCTGGAGTAGCCACTTCGCTGGTCTCCTATCAAGGCTGGCTTTGATAGCAAGAACTTTATGGGATCAGCTTTGGAGATGAGTACGACCCTGTTAGATAGTAAGTAATGTCTGAACTTCTGGATTGCATGTACCAATGCCAGGCATGCCCTTTCGGCCTTTGGATATCGGAGTTGAGCATCTCTCATTGTGCGGCTGAAGTAGTAAATCGGTCGTTCGACGCCTTCGTCTCTTCCTGAGCGAGGAGTGCGCCGATGGCGACGTCACTGGAGGCTGTGTAAAGAATCAGAGGTCGTCCCTGCACTGGAGACCTCATGACGGCCGGTGACAATAATATCTGTTGTATTTTATGGAAAGCTTCTTGTTGAACAGCTGTCCAGGTGAAGCTTGCTCCTTTCTTCAGCAGAGGTGTGAACGAAGCAATGAGTTGAGCTAATCCAGGAATGAAGCGTCGAATAAATTTACCTTGCCCATAAAGCTCTGTAGTTCCTTCACGGTACGTGGAGGAGGCATGGTGGTAATAGCTTTTGCCTTGTCTGGGTCGACTTTGATCCCTTCAGCCGTGACCAGGAATCCTAAGAATTTTCCGGAAGAAACTCCGAATGCGCACTTTAAAGGATTCATTTTTAATTTGTATTCTCTGCACTTTCAAACACCTGCCTTAGAACTTCGAGATGAGATGCTCGAGTCTTCGATTTTACCACCACATCATCAACATAGTCTTCTACTTGCTTGTGCATCATGTCGTGGAATATGGCAGTCATGGCTCGTTGATAGGTGGCACCAGCATTCTTTAATCCAAAGGGCATCACGGTGTAGTGAAAATTCCCAATGGGAGTACGGAACGCAGTCTTGTTGGCGTCATGTTCATACATCTTGATCTGGTTGTACCCACTATAGCCGTCCATGAATGAGAACATATCGTGACCGTTGGTTGCATCGACGAGCATGTCAATGTTGGGTAGAGGAAAATCATCCTTCGGACAACATTTATTCAAGTTCCTGAAGTCGACACAACATCTGATTTGACCATTTTTCTTCTTAACAGGTACCACATTTGCTAGCCACGTTGGATGAAGAATAGGTTTGATGAACCCTGCTGCCAACAGTTTCTGGATTTCGACCTTGATTTTCTCCTCGACTTCATGTCTAAATTGTCTGGGCGGTTGTTTGACAGCTTTGGAACCAGGGACGATGTGCAGGTGATGGGTGACGAGTTTGTCATCCAGACCCTGCATTTCTTCGTACATCCAAGCGAAGACATCTTGATATTCTTTTAATAATTTCACCAGCTCGGTCTGCTCCTCTGGTGATAGCACTGAACTGATCAGGATTGGCCTTGGATCGTCTTCATCCCCAATGTTGATTGTTTCAAGATCGTCAGTGGTAGAGTCAGTGTCGTCTTGTAGTTGTCGTGGGAAATCTTGGACTTCTTCAAGTGATTGCTCACTCTGACACGATTCTTCATGGTGGGGAGACTTTTCATCGTTCTCCCCGATTAATTGCTAATCTTTCCGTCGGCGATAAATGACTCTCCCTTCCACGTCTCGATCGGTCGTGAAGTTTGTCCCTGGAGTTGAGACTTGATCATTATGGCGTTTAGTCGGTGTAGTAGGTGACTTGATCACTTTAGCAGCTGAGGATGACGGATCGTTATCAGCCTTCTCGATAGTCTTCCAGCTTGGAAGTGGAGTACTGTGAATCCTGCATGGAGGTTCCGGGATGCCTTTTTGAGATTTAAGGAACTCAGTATCATAGACGGGAGCATAAGGAGATGATGAAGCCAGAATGCGAACGATCTTGTTGTCGAGCAGGGCCTTCATGCATTGATGGTATGTTGAAGGAACCACCTTATTATCATGGAGCCATGGGGGTCCCAGTATTATATGGTAGTCAGGTTCTTGCTCGATCACATGATGTATGCATATCCATATGTATGGCTTTGACTTCCTTCAAATCCTGTCATTAGGATGGGATAGCGAACGATTTTACCTTGTAGGAACCTGGCCATCCTGAGAGTCTTCATGGTGACTATGTTGGTAGAAGCACCGGTGTCAAGAAGAGCTCTTCTAAATTCGGTGCCTTTGATGAAACCAGTGACATACAATGCTCGATTGTGTCCTTCATCCGTCATGCAATCTTCTTCTCCAAAAGAGATGTTGTCGATCGAATGCTCAGGCACTAGGGAGACTTCTTCAACTGATGGTGTTGGTGGCGTTATTTGCACGCTGGATGATATCTAGTTGAGTGCTGAAAATGTGTCTGTGCTGATCCCTTGAGAAGTGCAGGAGTTCACATAGATTTTCGATCAAATGTGTGACCTCTTGTTCCACCGGCTTCTCGTATGTGGTGAAGCTGTTGATTCGAGGGTCAGATGACGCTTCAGTCCCCGGTGTTGAGACTTCTGGAGCGGAGGTACCGCCTAACTCGGATGTTAATTTGATGAGAAAGTCGAGGATGTGGTTTATCGTCTCCTTCATCAGGTCCATGTTCCTGGTATGGACCTCTAGGATTTGAGCCAACTCTTCCAAAGTCGGGATCCCTATGCCTTCCATGCCGCCAGGTGTAACATGAGGAATGTTGCCGTTTGAAATATTTTGATCTGAATTAGTTGAAAATTCCTAAGACCAATCATCCTGTGAGATTGCTAGATTGCAACCGAGAGATTAATCTCCCACTGTGGTCGCCAATCTGTAGATGGGGAAAAACGATTTGCTAGTTTTTAAGGAATTGAGGAGACGACCGTACGGAGGAGACTCCTCGAACCGGGCGAAATGTTAAACCTCACACAGATGCACCGCTGCAAAGGGGGTGCTTTAGATTCGAGAGATCAATCTGTAATACTCTGGCCTAAATCAAGACAATGACCGTTCCAGAGTAAATTCAGTCACAAGAGAGGATGGGTTGATCTGTAGGAGGGAAGCTGAGAAATGTGTGGAATCAATGGTAATCAAAGATTGTGGGTGTGTGTATTCTGAATATGATAAGCTCCGAATGATTGAAATTGCTCAATTGAGAGTAGTTGCTCAATTGATGAGTTGATGATCTCGTGTTGTCAATGAGACGTGAGATTGATGATACCATTGATGCTTCAATCATGATTCAGAGACTTATTTATATTGCTGGAATTGTAGACACCATGATTCCATGAAGTGTGACAGTTGATGGAATCAAGGAGTGGGGAAGTGGAGATCGTGTTTGAAACCAGTTGCTCAACGTGTGGAGACTTGGTCGATTTTGCACCCACTACCTCGTGAATTCCTTCAACTGATTGCACGACTTGCTCACATTCCATCGTGTGTTTGAACACACGTGCCGTAGACCGCCAGACCAAAACCCTAAGTGATATCCTCCCAAGTGACACGATTGACGTCTCGTGGTTTGTTTAGTCAATTGATGACTTCGTGGTTTGATGGGACGATGAGTCCATGTAGTCGTTGAGTTGAACATGATGTTCTGAAAATCGTGAATTGAACATGTCATGAGACAGAGGTATAGTTCTTACGATGAAGTGAGCAAGTATTTCTCATTCGATGGATCGTTGAATATTGATTGTTGAACCAATATTCCTTGGTTTGAACAAATATTTATCATCTGAGCAAGTGTTTCTCATGTGATGAATTGTTGAATATTTGGTTGTCTGAGTGTGTGTTGCTCGTCTGATGGATTATTGGCAGTGTACCAAAAATATTAATTAGAATACTGGTCGTTGAACCGAGCATAATTATTAAAATTAATGACCATGAGGTCGTCATAAAATTATTAAGGTTAGAATTTGTAATGATGATCCTTGGATTCAGAAACCCTAATTTGATCAATTGATGATCAATTCATGGTTCGTCAGAAGTTTAACCATAGGACGAAGGAGGGAGCGATTATATGGGACCGTGGATCAACCATGAAGTGTCCATATGCTCGCGTGAGAAAATACGAAGAACTCCTGAAGAGTTGACGATTTTTTAGTGGAAGAATGATTAAATACTGGCTTAATCATTTATTCAAAAATGCTCGTCTGAGCCTTAGGTGAGAAAACCTAATTAATTATGACGAGGCGAGGGACCGACCATGGAGTCATGAAACCGGCCCTAGGTTGTCCCGTGACCGCCTGACGATCACTTCATGAAAATCCAAAGTGTTTGGGAGAGTTTTGGACCTAATACGAGCAATTGTGCAAATTAGGTCAAAACTTGTGAAAATTGATGAGACCGGCTTCCGTGAGCCAAAGAGCCAATCTTGGTCGGTCAAGATAGCGTGCTCATGTCCCCAAGGCATCCGCGTCTCAGTCCTGAGAATTTTGATATTTTCTGGCGTGCAATTGAGCATCCATTCGAGAAAATATGCCAAAATTAGGTTTTCGACGAAACTGAGGAAAACACCATGAGATGATGAAAAATAATTATAAAATAAGGAATGAGGAGCCGTGGGACCTCCGTGGTCAAGGCATGGTCGGCCGGTCGTGACCACGGTCCCGTGGTGCCTTTTCCTTAATTTTATAATATTTTGATGATTTTATGAAAAATTCAAGAATTTTGAGAAATTTGATGAATTTTGGGAGTTTCCATGAATTGAAGGAGTTTTCAAGTGTTCAAGGAAGCAAAAAATATTAAAATAATAAAACAAGGGCGTGTGGGACCGTGGAAGGCATGGTCGGCCGGCTAGGGCCCGGTCCCACGAGTTTCCCTATTTATTTTTTAATATTTTTAAGTATTTTGATGATTTGAGGGAATGTTTCCTAATTTGAGAGAAATATCATGAAATCATGGAATTTGATGAATTCAAGGAAAACTAATAATAATAAAATAATAAAACAAAGGGGAGTGTGGGACCGGTTAGGGTATGCCGGCCGGCCAAGGCCCGGTCCCACAAGTTTTCATAATTTATTCTATTTTATTATTATTTGATGATTTGTGTAAAAATACCATGAAATCAAGGAGTTTTTTCATGAAATTAGAGAAATAATAATAATAATAATAAAATAATAAGGAACCGTGGGTGTGGGGCCGGTTGGGACCAAGGCATGGCCGGTTGGCCAATGGTCACGCTCCACACTCCTTTCCTTAATTTTATATTATTTTTATGGAATTACGGAAGTACCATGAAACGAGGAGTTTCCTCAAGACGAAGGAGATTTGATAAAATGAGAGAATTTTCATCAAATCATGGAAAATAATAAAAATGCATTAAAAATATAAAACTGGCGTGGGATTGACCACGACACGGTCGGTCGGTCGTGTGTCCGTGCTCCCAGCACCCTGGTCAATATTTTTAATTATTTATTATTTTCTTCCCTATTTTGCATAGGTTCATCGTTTCTTTGTATTTTGAAATACTCGTTCGTGCGGTGACTGTTAGTGTATCGTCGTTGAATACACCTTCACCATTTGAATCGGGGCTTACTTAGAGGTAGCTCAGACGCCCGGTTGTTGATTATTTATTAATAATTGTGGAATCCAGTGGAGAATAATTCACAAAACTAAGTAATAAAATGTTTATTATTAATTCATAGAATCAGCTGAGGATTCGACTACGAATTCAGAATAATAAAGTGAGCATTACCATTCCATGGGATCGTAGATTCGACCATAGAATCAGAGTAATTAAGATTTATCTATTACCATTTATGAGACCAGTTGTGGATTCGATCATGAAATCGGAGTAATGAGATAATATAATTATTGTTATTCTATGAGATCAAGTCGTGGATTTGATCATAGAATCAGAACAATTGTTATTGTCATTCCAGGGGACCAGTCGTGGATTCGACCATGGAATAGGAGTAATTAGGAATAATTAAATTTTGTGGCTCTATACTAGCAGAGCAAGCTGTCTAGGAGAATTAATTATCCCGATATGAGCTTGTCGGTAAGTCATATCCTTTATATAGTCGGGGTAAACTCGTTGTTTGTTCCTGAAGACGTTATCGCTCTATACTAGCAGAGCAAGCTGTCTAGGAGCCGTCCATCACGTGATGCTATATAGAAATAATCACTGAAATTATTCAGTATTCATGAAATATGTCGTTGTCCAGTCGTGAGACTACATATCCACATGTACTCTGAGAGAAAGTACTCTCCGTTGAGAATTCGATGAGAGAGTCGTGTCTCGATACTCACGTCTGATTGCAGAATCAGAGCTTCGTATAATTATGAGTTTACAATTTTATCCTTTGTCGAAAATCCACCATCTACATTAACCATATGAGAAATTCATATTAACCTAGTGCTTCTTCACCATAACTAGTTCAATTGACTCAAATGAACTAGTTAGAGAGTTGTTCAATTGCTATGAGATCTTATGTAACTACACAAGACACAATTGAAACAAAGATGATTCGATTCGATTGAATTGGCTCATGAACTTTATAGCCACGGTTTGCATAAAGCATTCCTTAGTAATTTAAGTTTCATGTTCAGAGCACATCTTTAGATCATAACCACTTAAGCTCACAAACAAGTTCGCGGACTTAAGGCAACCGGCAGAGTTTTCCAAACTCAGCAGAAAATCTCGGCAAATAGACTTCCGCCAGTTCGTGGACTAGGTTTGCGGACTGAGTTCGCGGACTAAACACGCAAACGAGTTTTTGGAAAATACCAGCAGAAATTCTCGGCAAGAGAACTTCCGTCAGTTCGCGGACTGAGTTCGCAAACTGAGTTCGCGGACTTGGCAAAGCCAATTCCTCCGGTTTCTCTCAATCAACAAAGTTCGAAAACTTCGGATTAAGGAATACATGGTTATGTAATCTAAACTCTCATTCCAATCGTTGAGACATTCTCAGAGGACGTTATATAGCCGTTATTCACATACCGTTCACGTCAGAGCAATTCTCAAAGTAATTTAAACTTTTCATAACTTTCGTCACTAGGTGAAGATAAACTTGATCAAAGCGAAACTCTTTACCAACACACGATTTAAAGAAAAAAATAAGTAGTATATACTCAGCTCGAAATGTCAAATGTGTATGATCCAGTCTATATAGCATATGACTTTTTGTCTCATAAGAAGTAGGAGATAGAATAGATAGACTTTTGAGTGATAGATAAGTTCAAGTCTCCACATACCTTTTTATTGATGAAGTTCCATGGTTCGTTGAGTAGATCTTCGTCGTTGTATGATGAATCGCCATGAATTCCTTGAGCTCAACTACACTTTTCTATCCTAGTCCGAGACTTAGCTATAATAGGCTAGAAATCAAGACTCATAGTTTTGATCACTAACATTGACAAACATGCTTGATATAGCAACGCATGCGAGGTTGACCGAGCTATGATCTAACATAATGTGTGGTAATTTTTAAAATTATTATGATACGAAATTATACCTTATCATGCCATGATGTTACGACACGGGTTGTTTCTAGCTACAATACGAAGTATAACGTCTATCTTTTGAACTTCGTATATAAGACATCGACATAATCGTATGAATGCTATTGTGATTATGTATGGGTATGGGTGAATATTTCGTCCTATGAAACAATGTTTAACATTTTTTTAAAGGAAGTACAATTCATAAACTTGTTTTGTGACTCGAAAGGGAAGTCGCTAGGCTTATTGGTATTGTTATTCATTGCAAATGTTTGAATTACCAATATGTGTGTTTAGTATAACCGCTCATAACTTGTTTATGTATCTTGGTAAAACTATTCACAATGCCTGACTTTTGTATTGGTATGACTTTTATTAGTGAAACTGATCTTAAGTAATCACCTGAGATGGTATGACTGATATGTTGTAATTGGTTTGACCAACTCTAGACATTGGGGAATCGATCCTTATAAGAGGTGCAACAAGTCTTAGTAATTGGTGACCAATCCTATGACTTGTGCAACCGATCACAAGTAAAATACCATAAATATGTGGTAACCGATCCTAGTACCTAGTCAACCAATTTTTGAAAAGCTAGTGTGACCGATCCTAGTACCCACATGGAGGTAGAACCGAAGTTTTGTGTTTTGGTAGAACCGTGAAACCCATTAATGGTGATTTGATAGGATAACCAATCACATAGTTCTTGGAAGTCTGATGAACCAATTCTAAACTCGTTTGGAAGTGTGGCAAATCGGTTCCAAGATTGTAAATATGAAAAAGGATTTACAAAGTAAAGATGTCGACATACTTTGAACATGTGCAGTAACTCTTATCTTTTAATGTTCAAAGATATTCCTTAATAACTAAAGGAGAATCCCGGATCGAAATAAATTGAGAATCTTTTAATTAAGGTTTTTCGTTTTTCTATGCTTTTAATTTCCAGCAATTAAATGCATATCTTTAGAAAATAAAAATTTCTAATGTGCATTTACTAATTGGAGATTTTCTACTGAGATTTTGTCAATATTTGGATAGAGCATTTCCAGGAATTATGAAAATCGTATTTGCCTTTATTGCATATCTTTGAGAATATATTCGGTTTTGGAAATTCCTTGGTGTCCAAACTTCCTTGGTCTATAAATATTGAAGTTTGCATTTCGAGCAAACTAATCCTCAGAGCCAGCAAAACTACCTAGGTGTGTTGTTACTGGTGGAGCCGTCTATTCAGAGAGGAAAGTACCCTAATTAGGCGAAATCTCTTATGACCGCTCGTTTTAAAGACTTCTTTGGTATTGGGAAGCTCTACGAGTACCGTAGGTGGGAAACTAGATAATTGCAGTTTATTATTAGTTTTTGATTGATTTAATTGACTAACGGTTGTTGAACTTTGATTGCACCTAGTTTGTTTATGCTTGAGAATCTTCTCTTCTGATATAAGATTCACTCAAACTAGATCGAAGTATCGACGGGGATCTTTAGAAATGTTTGTAGATCTAAAGACGTATTGTGATAATCCATCATTAACAGACTCCGTTTTGTGTGTGATTGATCACAAGAGATTCAAGTTGTTTGTGTGCAGGTGTTTATTGAAGATCTAAGAAGATTTGAAGACAAAGAAGATTTCTCATTTGAGTTCATAATCTTTGGTGTGCACAAAACTTGATCGGTTGGGGATCCAACTATAATCGGTCTATCTTTGTGATAACCTTGATTGATTAGTTGAGTAGATCGACATCAATACATTTCTTTGTGATTAAGAGTATTGATTGCATAGTCTAGACAATTACTTTGGTAGTTGTTAAGAGATGGATCTAAGAACCTGACAAAGGAGTTTATTGGGATAAACGGAAGAGCCTTTTGTCAAAATCATATCAATTGTTTAAAAAGAGTTGTTACCGAATAGATTTGTTGTTCCTTTACTGTTTGGAATACGAACCAAAGGAATTGTTCCAAGTACGTGACTTATTACAAGTTGGAGGCGCAGGGATACTGAGGGAACTAGGTGAACCATAGGTTTAGTTGCTTGGTCTCAACTATACGAAGTTGGTTTAGATTTTGTATAACGGCTTAATTCTGAGAGTATTCAATTCTGGACAAGGTCCCGGGGTTTTTCTCCATTTGCGGTTTCCTCGTTAACAAAATCTTGTTGTGTCTTTAACTTTTCTATTTCCGAAATTATAATTGTTTTATTATAATTAGAAGTAAAATACACAAACGTTAATTCTTATTTACTTGATAGCAATCCTATTGTGTTTGGTTAAGTATGAATCTATTATCAAGTAATCATACTTCGTTGTTGTATTGTATCGATCTTGTATCCATAGTCAATCACACAAGTTATCTTGTTGTCGTATTGTCTCGATCTCGTATCCATAGACGATCACACGAAGTGTGAACCGATTAGTTGTATTGTCTCGACTCAGTCCATAGACAATCACTTTCGTAGAAAGGACTTATAGGTGGAAAAGTTTTAGATTGAGGTACATTTTGGGTACCCTCGTCTTTTCAAAGAAAATTACTCCAAAAAAAGCATCCGCTAAGAAATGTTTACACAACTTACAGTCTTCCAATAGGGTTATGAGTTTAGAACAGGTTCCTTCCGATGTCTCTCTTCCACGAACCTGTTCTTTCTAGGGGAAAAGAAATCATTATGATTCACATTGTTTTGCTAGAAAGAAACAGATTTCTGATATTCAAAATCTACTTCTTTTTACTGTTGACAAGGTGAATTATCTGACAACATCTACAATGGATTTCATTCCTGCAGAAAACCAAAATTCTCTTGGAAAAGGTTTCCAAAGTCACTCTTTAAGGAATCTCTACAGGAATTGTGTCCCTCTTAATGGTGTTAATTCTTGCGCTACAAATGTACATATTCCCAGTGCTAATGAGAATAAGTCTGGTAGACCTAAGTCTATGAAATAGATTTCTCTAAATCCCGACCCTCTGGAACCAATATCTAGAGGTCCTAGATTTTGTCCTCAGAAAAATCCTTCTGATGGATACTCAAAAAGATTTATGTCTTATTCCTCTGGGATAAGAAACAACCGAAGGAAGGTAAGGAATACTAGGCTCAAACATTTAGATGGTATTTAAAACTCATCTCTCAATTTTCATGGTGGGATTACATCTCACTTAGCTACCTAGCTCGAGGTAATTTAATCCTTGTATCTAACTTGAGAGTTGCAAGGATGACAATTGCGAGATTCTCAAGTCTATTGTAGGTTACCATCTGTCAAGTGTTTAATTTAGTTGTTTTATTCTTTTGTGAATGTTGAGTTATATCTTGACTCCTAGTAACTAGTATATCTTTTTCATATGCTTGTATTAAATCTTTTAATTATTAAGCTATGAAGGTGAAAGATATCTGAAAGCAGAGAGTATTTCCTTATTCTTGGATTTTTTCTGATCCATTAACCTTTCATAACAGGTCCACGAACGTCCGTGTCTTTCTTGGGATTTTTAGGGTTTCCATAACAAGGGTGTCCTTCTCTTGTTCGTAAACATGTATATATTATATATTGTTTTTTCTTCCCTAATAAAAAAAAATGGAGAACTCCTCAAAACCTTAGGAAGTAGTGAATCTTGAGATTGAAGAAGACATTAAACGATGCGATTCAGTTCAAGAACTTGTCTTGAAAAACAAGATTACAAGGAAAGAGCACAACTCCTGGATTGGTGAATCTGTCAAGGATTTAATTCTTTTTTCAGAATGACTCTAAGGTCGAATTTGAAAAAGCGGGAGTCTAACAACCACACCCAATATTTCGCTTAGCAATCTGTATGTACTAACTTCAATATACTTTCAAGAGAATCAACTAGACAGTCAGAATCAATCTTAAGAAAAGTATATCAGAGAGTTATATCTCTATTTCTCAATTCAATCCGCAATCAAACAAATAGGAATTTGCGTGCCCGATTGAATATAAGAAATAACTTGGACGGTATCAAAAAACCAATATCCAAGTGTCAATCAATTTAATCAACAACCAAAGGTTGGATTCACAATTGATTGAACTTACACACAACCTGTTATATTTCAATTATATAAACAAATATAATGGGGAAAAGAAATAACATAGACACCAGAAGTTTTGTTAACGAGGAAACCGCAAATGCGAAAAAAAACCCGGGACCTAGTCCAGATTTGAACACCACACTATATTAAGCCGCTACGGACACTAGCCTACTCCAAGTTAACTTCGGACTAGAATGTAGTTGAGCCCTAACCAATCTCACACTGATCAAGGTACAGTCGCGTTCCTTATGCATCTAGAACCACGCCGGATTCTGCACACTTGATTCCCTTAGCTGATCTCACCCACAACTAACAGTTGCTACGAACCAAAGTCGAAGACTTGATAAACCAATCTGCCTTACATAGAAAAGTATATTGAATAGATAAATCTGTCTCCCACGGATAAACCTATGAGTTTTGTTCCGTCTTTTGATAAATCAAGGTGAACATGAACTAATTGATATACCTGACTTATATTCCCGAAGAATAGCCTAGAAATATCAATCACCTCACAATAATCTGAATCGTATGGTAGCGAAACAAGATATTGTGGAATCACAAACGATGAGACGGAGATGTTTGTGACTACATTTTATCTTTCCTATCGGAGATTAAATCTAAAGCAAATCTTAGAGAAGATAGTACTCAATCACGATAGGAAACAACAAGATCAGAACACGCAACTACAGAGAAAATAGTGGGGTTTGTGAAAAAGCGGGGGTCTAACAACACCACCCAATATTTCGCTTAGTAATCTGTATGGACTAACTCCGAAATACTTTGCTAGAGAATCAACTAGACAGTCAGACTCAATCTAGATAAAAGTATCTCAAGGAGTTAATATCTCTCTCTTGATTTGATTTTTACTTAAGCTAAAAACAATAGCGAGTCTTTATCAAATACAAGGAATACTTGGACGGTACCAAAGACCAATGTCCAAGGATCAATCAATATCAATCAACAACCAAAGATTGGATTTCCAATTGATGATCACGAAAGCACAACCTGTATTATTTCAATTATATAAAATATAATGCGGAAAAGAAATAACACAGACACCAGAAATTTTGTTAACGAGGAAACCGCAAATGCAGAAAAACCCCGGGACATAGTCCATATTGAATACACACTGTATTAAGCCGCTACAGACACTAGCCTACTACAAACTAACTTCGGACTGGACTATAGTTGAACCCTAATCAGTCTCCCATCGATCCAAGGTACAATTGTACTCCTACGCCTCTGATCCCAGCAGGATACTGCGCACTTGATTCCCTTAACTGATCTCACCCACAACCAAGAGTTGATGTAACCCAAAATCACAGACTTGATAGTAAACAGATCTGTCTCACACAGAAAAGTCTATAAAAGGATAAATCTGTCTCCCACAGATAAACCCTAGGTTTTGTTTCGTCTTTAGATAAAAAATCAAGGTAACGGGAACCAATTGATAATCCGGTCTTATATTCCCGAAGAACAAACTAGATTAATCAATCATCTATCTACAATCCTTCCTGACTACACAAGCGGATTGTCGAGAAATCACAAACAGTGAGACGAAGATGTTTGTGACTTCTTTATCTTGCCTATCGGAGAACTCTCACGATCTCAAGTCAATCAATCGATTGTACTCGTACGATAGAAGATGCAAGATCAGATCACACAACTACGATAAAGTAGTATCGGTCTGGCTTCACAATCCCAATGAAGTCTTTAAGTCGTTAACCTGATTTTAGAGAAGAAAATCAAAGGTTAATGGAGATCGACTCTAGCGGGCGCACTAGTAGCACACAGACGTGTGGGGATTAGTTTTGCACAATGCTAGATGTCTCCATTATATAGCCTTCAAATCAGGGTTTTACAAAGCAATCCTTATTCACCGTTAGATGAAAGCCTGATTTAGATTCAAGCTAATATTTTTCAACCGTTAGATCGAAAACTTAGCTTGTCACACACACTTGGGTAGAAGTTTACTGGGTTCGTGAAAACCATGCCCAAACGTGTACGTGTATGTTGGTTCAACATAGTAACCCAAAAAGGTTAACCATATGAGCATTTCATATTAACCTTGTTTTTCTTCACCATAACTAGTTCAATTGACTCAAATGAACTAGTTAAAGAGTTTTTCAATTGCTATGAGATCTTATGTTACTACACAAGACACAATTGAAACAAAGATGATTCGATTCGATTGAGTCGGCTCATGAACATTATAGCCACGGTTTGCATAAAGCATTCCTAAGTAATTTAATGTTTCATGTTCAGAGCACATCTTTAGATCATAACCTCTTAAGTTCACAAACAAGTTCGCGGACTTAAGTTAATCGGTTGAGTTTTCCAAACTCAGCAGAATTTCTCGGAAAGAGAACTTCCGCCAGTTCGCGGACTTAGCACAAAAACGAGTTTTGGAAAATCCCAGCAGAAATTCTCGGTCGAGAACTTCCGACAGTTCGCGGACTTGGCAAGCCAATTCCACAATCCTCCCGATTTCTCTTGATCAACAAAGTTCGAAAACTTCGGTTCAAGGAATACATGGTTAAGTAATCTAAACTCTCATTTCAATCATTGAGACATTCTCAGAAGACGCTATGTAGCCGTTATTCACAGACCGATTCACGTCAGAGCAATTCTCAAAGTGATTGAAACTTTTCATAAATTTCGTCAATAGGTGAAGATAAACTTGATCAAAGAGAAACGCTTTACCAACACACGATTTCGAGATAAAAGATAAGCAATGAATGCTCAACTCGAAATGTCAAATGTGTATGATCTAGTCTATATAGCATACGACTTTTGTCTCATAAGAAGTAGGAGATAGAAGAGATAAAATTTTGAGTGATAGATAAGTTCAAGTCTCCACATACCTTTTTGTTGATGAAGTTCCACGGTTCCTTGTATAGATCTTCGTCGGTGTATGATGAATCGCCATGAAGTCCTTGAGCTCAACTACACTTTTCTATCCTAGTCCGAGACTTAGCTATGTAGGCTAGAAATCAAGACTTATAGTTTCGATCACTAACATTGACAAACATGCTTGAGATAGCAACGCATGTGAGGTTGACCGAGCTATGCTCTAACAATCTCCCCCTTTGTCAATTTTAGTGACAAAACTATTAATACATATGGAATAGAAAAAAGATAAACTTTAGTGGCTCCTATTCCATAGTCTAATCTTCAAAATTCCTTGAAATCTTCGTCCTTCCAAGTACTCCAATGATCCCAAAGGTTGTAAGTTTAGCACCATCGTTGTTGAAGATCCATAGCTATAACAATGAGAGAAATCGAGATTCTCGATCATTATTATACAATGTCATAGTATTATTATATAACATCAAAGTCCAATTGTATCACGACTTTAACAATAATACTACGGTGATATGTATCACTCCCCCTTAGTCAATACTCCATCTCGATCATGGAAACCATTCCCCCTTACACAATGATCCGAAAACCATATGTATTTGTAGTGTGAACTACAATATTTCTCCGCCTTTTTGTCAATAAAATTGGCAAAGGTACAATAATGGGATCATAATGAAATTTCCACAAGAGACATTTCATGAACAAAATAAAAATACATACCAACTTAATTTAGATGCAATCTAATAGCCGAAGCTAACAACATTCATCAAGGAGTTTTAAGATACAAGATAACACCTATAAAATCCCACAGCCGCACTCCCCGCAAGATATTACAATTAAGCACAAGTTCAAAAGAACTCTCCCCCATTTGATGTCATTCCCGATAGAACAACAAGAGCGACCTTAATTTCGAAAGAAAAGAAGGATTTTTTATTGGACACCAAAAACCATAGGAATGATTTTCTATATCCAAAGCTCAACCAAATTAACCACAAGTAAACCCGTGATTAATTAAATTGGAATACACAACTAAATCAAACCACAAAAGTGATCAATTTAATTGAAAGTGCTCAACATAAGTAAACTCACGGAGATGACTAACTTAACCGTTTAAATACTCAACATAAGGAAAACCTTACAGAATATATGACTACATTAACCAACAGCATGATAGTGTAGCCTTTCATATACTCAACACAAGAACTTGTGGAATATATGAAAACTCAACTAGATTAATTACAAGAGAACCTATAATTAATCTAATTGGAATACAAATAACCAAACTAATCACCGAAGTAATCAATTTAATTATTTTGGGCTCAACATAAAAGAACTTATGGAACCCCGACTAAGTTCATCATAGAATATGACAACCTTAGCTGTACATGTATTCGACATAAGAAAGAAAACTTATGGATTACAAACTAAATAACCAAACAGGTTGATTAATTTAGTTCCTAATGCTCCACATATAGCATCTTATAGAACAACCAACAAAGCCCAGGTAAATCGACTTAGTTGTAAGGTGCTCAACATATGACACACAATGGAGCCTTCACGGCAAAACATAATAAAATGGATCAATGAAGATCAATACCGTGGATAACATACAAGGATCTATTCTATTTTCCATCATAACGACATAATAGACTTTATCCTTGTTGAACAAAAATTTTTAGCCTATTTTCCATCAAATTAATGACTACATAGGCTTAACTTTTGTATATGTCAAAAGTCCATTCGTCCTTTCATCAATACGAATACCGATTCATGAACGACTTTACTTTTGACTGCAATATGGGACCTTCAAGTTCACGGACGTAAACAATACATATCCTATAAAAATATTGCAATATCACAAACCATTAAAATACTACAATAAACATCATCCTCCAAATATATTTAGAATTTAAAACCAATAAACCTAAAAAATAACATAAGAAGATGAAAACAAAAATAGCTATGTGTAGTCACAATCATCGCTATTCAAAGCACTAGTTATTCTTCCTACTAATCCAAAAAAGAAGACTTACTAGGAATATAAGACTCAATTTTGCTTGATGATTTCATACCTATGAAATGGTCCATCAAAGTAGGAGTCACTGATATCCTTGACCCTGTTGACCGTAGAGACACCATGTTCAAAAGTTAGAATGTTGAATTTTCGATCAATAGTGCGAGCATAATGACGAGCCTTTGCATAGTCAAGGATAACTTTCTTCTGATTTCTGATCAAGATATTCTGAGTACCAAGGATTTTCGCTTGTCCATCAATCAACTGGTTTATCTGAAATTGAAGGTTTGTCAGTTCGTTCTTAACTTCATCCTGAACACGAATCAAGTCCTTGACAGATTCACCAATCCAAGTGTTATACTCTTTTCTTTCAAACATCTTCTTCCGTATAAACTCTTGACCAGAATCACATCCTTTGAGATTATCCTCAACCATAGGGTTAACTTCTTCTTTGGGAACAGTTTCCATAGAGCTCCTTTCTGAAGAAAAATGAGGCACCTATAAGATTTATATATGTTCGTGAATGCCCTGTCTAGAAACCCTAGATTTCCTTGAGGAGATACAAACATTTGTGGACGACCAAGAATGGCCCTATAAAGAGATACTGTGCAGCTTCCAAAACGTCCACCATCCCAAAAGATCAAAGAGACGAAAGGAAAATGATACTAGAGAAGATCATTACAACAAGGGATATACAATCCTAGAGAAAAATATAGTACAATACTTGAGAATCTCTCAAATCCTCATCCTTGTATATCTCAAGTTAGACACAAGGATAGAACATTCTGCTGCTAGGTAGAAGAGGGAGACATAGTCTCACCATCGGTTCTGAGAGAGTACGTATAAATTCTTCTAGGATATCTTATCTCAGCAATTCTTATCCTTTCACTGCATCTTTCAGGAAGAAGGGTGTGTCTCACAGTCTTTATAGGAATCACAGGCGGGAAACCCTTCTGATGACAAAGTCTAGGACCTCTAGAAATAGGTTCTAGAGGATTTCCTGAAATTCGTCTCCACACACTAGACTTAGATTTATCAGATATGTTCTTATAAGCACATGACATACTTTCATTGGTAGTACGAGAATTTACAAATGTCCTGTAATGATTTATAGGAGAGAGATCATTCTTATAAGATACCTGGTTTCTTGTGAAAGGGACCTTCACTGTGGTAGTCGTTCGATTATTTACTCCATTGACAGTAGAAAGAAGCAACTTGTGGAGTTCAGAAACAGGTTTTTTCTAGCAAAACAGTGGATAGCATAGTGATTTCCTTTTTCACAGAAGGTACATATTCGTGGAGGAGAAGCAACAACTGGTACTTGTTTGAACTTCATAGCCACGGGAGAAGATTGTAAGTTATGAAAACTTTTCTTGACACAATCTTCTCTTGGAGAAAATTTTATTTTGTACGGTAACTTATGAGAATTAGTTTGTGCAGAAGAATTTTTCTTTAAAACAGAGTTTTCCTTTTCTAAGGATTTGCACTGTCCATGGGCTAAGACAAGCGATGCTTCAAGTTTTTCCCTCTCAACACGAAGTCTGTCTAGATCAGATGAATGTGTCTTGATCAAACAATTTTCTCTAATTGAACCTTCTTAGACCAGCTTTTCAAGATCACAAATCTTTTCACGCTGTATGTTGTTTTCTTGAAGAAGTTTCTCAATTTCCTTAGAGAAATACCCTATAATGTTATAGAGTACCTGTTCACGATCAATAGACTTTTAAAATTTATCAATGAGTTTACCATGATCCTGTAGATCAATACACTCAGTAGAGTTTTTTGAAATTCTGGCTAGCTCCAATTCAGCTTTAGCCATTATATCCAATGTCTCATTGGAGGAAGAATGATTGACACAAGATGAAACATTCTTCTTACCTCGGAATTCGAAAGAATCATCTAAGGAGTGACCCATTGAGGTATTTCCGAGACACTTCACAAAGTTGACAGCTTTAGGAGGCATTTTGGTATGTGTATGAGATTCTGTCCACAAAGTCAGATCACTACAAACACAGACTGATGAGTTCTTAAACGTGTTTGCCTGCTCTGATACCAATTGAAAAACCGGGGGTCTAACAACACCACCCAATATTTCTCTTAGCAATCTGTATGGACTAACTCCGAAATACTTTGCTTGAGAATCAACTAGACAGTCAGACTCAATCTAGATAAAAGTATCTCAAGAAGTTAATATCTCTCTCTTGATTTGATTTTTACTCAAGCTAAAAACAATAGAGAGTCTTTATCAAATACAAGGAATACTTGGACGGTACCAAAGACCAATGTCCAAGGATCAATCAATATCAATCAACAACCAAAGGTTGGATTTCTAATTGATGATCACGAACGCACAACCTGTATTATTTCAATTATATAAAATATAATGCGGAAAAGAAATAACAGAGACACCAGAAATTTTGTTGACGAGGAAACCGCAAATGCAAAAAACCCCGGGGCCTAGTCCAGATTGAATACACACTGTATTAAGCCGCTACAGACACTAGCCTACTGCAAACTAACTTAGGACTGGACTACAGTTGAACCCCAATCAGTCTCCCACCGATTCAAGGTACACTTGTACTCCTACGCCTATGATCACAGCAGGATACTGCGCACTTGATTCCCTTAGTTGATCTCACCCACAACCAAGAGTTGTTGTAACCCAAAATCACAGACTTGATAATAAACAGATCTGTCTCACACAAAAAAGTCTATAAAAGGATAAATCTGTCTCCCACAGATAAACCCTAGGTTTTGATCCGTTTTTAGATATAAAATCAAGGTAACAGGAACCAATTGATAATCCGGTCATATATTCCCGAAGAACAACCTAGATTAATCAATCACCTCTCTACAATCCTTCCTGACTACGCAAGCGGATTGTCGAGGAATCACAAACAGTGAGACGAAGACGTTTGTGACTTCTTTATCTTGCCTATCGGAGAAATCTCACGATCTCAAGTCAATCAATCGATTGTACTCGTACGATAGAAGATGGAAGATCAGATCACACAACTACGATAAATTAGTATCGGTATGGCTTCACAATCCCAATGAAGTCTTTAAGTCGTTAACCTGATTTTAGGGAAGAAAATCAAATGTTAATGGAGATCGACTCTAGCGGGCGCACTAGTAGCACACAGACGTGTGGGGATTAATTTTGCACAATGCTAGATGTCTCATTTATATAGCCTTCAAATCAGGGTTTTTCCTTAGTTACAAAGCAATCCTTATTCACCGTTAGATGAAAACCTGATTTAGATTCAAGCTAATATTTCTCAACCGTTAGATCGAAAACTTAGCTTGTCACACACACTTGGGTAGACGTTTCCAGGGTTCGTGAAAACCATGCCCAAACGTGTACGTATATGTTGGTTCAACATAGTAACCCAAAAAGATTAACCATATGAGTATTTCATATTAACCTTGTTCTTCTTCACCATAACTAGTTCAATTGACTCAAATGAACTAGTTAAAGAGTTGTTCAATTGCTATGAGATCTTATGTAACTACACAAGACACAATTGAAAAAAAGATGATTCGATTCGATTGAATCGGCTCATGAACATTATCTCCACGGTTTGCATAAAGCATTCCTTAGTAATTTAATGTTTCATGTTCAGAGCACATCTTTAGATCATAACCTCTTAATTTCACAAACAAGTTCGCGAACTTAAGTTAATCGATTGAGTTTTCCAAACTCAACAGAAATTCTCGGAAATAGAACTTCCGCCAGTTCGCGGATTGGGTTCGCGGACTTAGCAAATAAATGAGTTTTGGAAAATCCCAGCAGAAATTCTCGGTCGAGAACTTCCGACAGTTCGCGAGCTTGGCAAGCCAATTCCACAATCTTACCGATTTCTCTTGATCAACAAAGTTCGAAAACTTCGGTTCAAGGAATACATGGTTATGTAATCTAAACTCTCATTTCAATCATTGAGACATTCTCAGAGGACGCTATGTAGCCGTTATTCACAGACCGATTCACGTCAGATCAATTCTCAAAGTGATTGGAACTTTTCATGACTTTCGTCACTAGATGAAGATAAACTTGATCAAAGCGAAACGCTTTACCAACACACGATTTCGAGATAAAAGATAAGCAACGAATGTTCAGCTCGAAATGTCAAATGTGTATGATCTAGTCTATATAGCATACGACTTTTGTCTCATAAGAAATAGGAGATAGAAGAGATAGACTTTTGAGTGATAAATAAGTTCAAGTCTCCACATACCTTTTTGTTGATGAAGTTCCACGGTTCCTTGTATAGATCTTCGTCGTTGTATGATGAATCGCCATGAAGTCCTTGAGCTCAACTGCACTTTTCTATCCTAGTCCGAGACTTAGCTATGTAGGCTAGAAATCAAGACTTATAGTTTTGATCACTAACATTGACAAAAATGCTTGAGATAGCAACGCATGCGAGGTTGACCGAGCTATGCTCTAACAGTCTGGAGTCACAATCCCAATGAAGTCTTCAAGTCGTTAACCTATAGGGTTTCGTGAAAAACCTAAGGTTAAAGGAGAATTGAATCTAGTCGCAACTAGTATCACACATGAGGTGTGTGGGTTAAGTTTCCCAGTTGCTAGAGTTCTCCTTTATATAGTCTTAAAATCAGGGTTTGCAATCAATGTTACCTTGGTAACAAAGCACTCAATATTCACCGTTAGATAAAAACCTGATTAGACTCAAGCTAATATCTTTCAACCGTTAGATCGAACTTAGCTTGTTACACACAAATGAAAAGTGACTTCATTTAGATATGAGTAATTGTACCTAAATGTGTACACCTTTGTTGGCTCAAAAATAGTTAACTGACGTTAGCCGTATGAACACTTTCATATCAACCTTATTCATCTTAACCATAACTAGTTCAAATGACTCAAATGAAACTAGTTCTAGAGTTGTTCAATTGTTTATATTCTCATAGAAGTATACAAGACACAATTGAAGGAAAATCGATTTTGATTTACTCGAATCAAGTCATGAACATTATAGCCATAGTTTGCAAAAGATTGCATTCCTTATTATATAAATGTATTAGTTCATGAACAAATCGAATTTAGAACTTAACTTACTCAGGTATGCATACGGGTACGCACACCTAAGTACCCGGACTAAGTTTGGGTTCGCTTGTATGAGAACAGGTGCGCATACCTTCCAAACTCGGCAGAAATTCCCGGACCTGAACCTCACGCCAGTACGCGTACCGGTATGCGTACAAAGGTTCCCAGACTTTCACTAAACCAACCAGTACGCATATGGGTATGCATACTATGGTTCCCAGACTTGGATTACATATATGAAAGTACGCATACTATTCTTATATCCAATTGTTCTAAACTCTATTTCAATCATTGTAACATTCTCGGAAGACGACAAAAACTATCTCACAAAAACTATTAGCTTTAAAGCAATTTTCAAGTGATCTAATGATCAATACGAAACATTCCGAGTCTACATCAAATGAATGTCTCACACAAATCATGTAAGATGTTACAAGGCGATTTTGACATGATCATCTTTTGACTTTCGTCAAGAATATAAGATGAACTTGGTTAAAGCGAAAGCTTACCAACACATATTTCGAGAAATATGTAAGCGAGTTAAACTCAGCTCGAAATATCAAATGTGCATAATTGAAGTCTATATAGCTATACGAATTTTGTCTCAAATAGGAGATAAAGTAGATAGACTTTTGAGTGATAGATGAGTTCAAGTCTCCACATACCTTTTGTTGATGAAGTTCCACAAGCTCCCCTTAGTAGTTCTTCGTCTTCAATCGATGAATGTCGTGAATTCTAATGCTCAACTATACTTTTTATCCTAATCCGAGACTTAGCTATAAGTAGACTAGAAATCAAGAATTATAGTTTTGGCAACTAAACTTGACAAACAAGCTTGAGATAGGAACGCTTGCGAGTTCGACCGAGAAGTGCTCTAACAATCTCCCTCTTTGTCAATTTTAGTGACAAAACTATCAATACATATGGATTACAAAATAATAAACTTTGTAGCTCTCATTCCATATGTTTGATTTCCTTGGTTCTTCAACATTACTCGAAATCTTCGTCACTTCCAAGTACTCCAGTGATTCTGAACGTGTCCGACTCAACATCATTGTTGTTGAAGATCCGTAGCTATAACAATGAGAAAACAGTTGCTCTCAATCATTGTTATACAATGTCATAGTATTATTACACAACATTAAAGTCCAATTGAATCACAACTTTGACAACAATACTATGGTGATATGTATCACTCCCCCTTAGTCAATACTTCATCTCACATGAAAAGCACCCCCCCTTACATAATGATCCGTAAACCATATGTATTTATAGTGTGAACTACACATTAATTCTCCCCCTTTTTGTCAATATAAATTGGAAAAGGTATGAAAACTAGTGAGATCCTAATGAAATTTCCATAGAGATACTTCATGACCAAAAGAGAACATATCAACTTTATTTCGATGATTTCACATAGCCGAAACTAGTGCATTCATCAAGGAGTTTATAAAGATACAAGAAAACTCCTACAATATTCCACAACCGCACTCCCCACAAAGATTTGTAAATTAAGCACAAGTTCAATTAAGAACTCTCCCCATAAAATGTCATTCCCGAAAGAACAAAAAGAGCGACCTGATTTTCACAAGAAAAGAAGGATTTCTTTGGACATCAACAAATCACGTGAAACATGAATTTGTATCCAAAATACTCAATTAAATTAACCACAAGAGAACCCATGATTAATTTAATCGTAAATGCTCAACGTAAGAGAACTAATGGAGCCGCACAATATTTACACAAAGATGTAAATCAGGGAAAGACCAATACTGCTGAATATTCAAAGATTCATTCTATTTTTCATCAATATTTGCATAGAGACGTATAATTAATAGACTTAATCTTTGTAGACAAAAGTTCATCCTATCTTCATCAATCTTTGCATAATGATATAATAGGCTTAACTTTTGTTGTCAAAATTTCATTTTATCTTTTATTAATAAATACATCTGATAGACTTAACTTTTGCAAATATGGGACAATCATAGTTCACGGACGCAAACACACATATCCCATAACAAGTTGCAATATATAAAACCATAAAGATTAATACTGCAAAATCATCTTCCAAATAAACTTTAGAATTTAAATAAATAAATCTAAAAACATTGCAAGATGAAAAACGTTGGAAATAGCTATGTGTACTCACAATAATTGTTATTCCAAACCCTAGTTATCCTTCTTAAAACACAAGAATAAATTCTCATAACAAGTTTCCTAGACATTAAGGCCTCTGAAAAATTCTTTATCGTCCGCGAGCTCCTTCTCGTCAACAGCCATGGGAACATAGGTTCATGAAGAAAGGAGTCAATTCCCACAAACCTTCTAGACTGATGCCGAACCAGGGCCTTCTGAATTTCGAGAGTTCGTAAAACAATAGCCTTTATTTGTTGAATCTCCTTTCTTGTTTCTTTCAACTCTTCAAAAACCCCAGAGAACTTCTGTAGATTAGAAGAAACAACTCTTGGTTTCCTCGCATTCCTCATTTTTTCTTTTTAAAGTTGAAGGTACAGGAGATTTATCTTTTTCCTTCATGATTGATGGCTTAACAATCATATTAACATTTTTTCCATCAGAAGACATAATGCTTGGATTTTCCATATTAGTATGAGATTGTGAGAGGAATTCACAAATCAAACTCAACAAGCAATCTTGTGATAAAAAGAGTTTTCAGAGAAGGAAAAAGGAATGTAGGGTTACATAACCTTTATACACTAAAGGATTCACGTGCGCACAACTCACAACCCTAAAGAAGGCAGAATTGTCGATTTTAACCCTCTTTTATTTCTCAAACAGAGTAAAGTCCTTTCAATATCAATTAGATATGAAAAGATGGAAGAATTCCAAAAAGGTGAAAACAAGACCAAAAAGAATAAATATGAAAAAAAATATTCTTTTTTCCTAAAGCCTGAAGTGTGCAAACTCTTGTCTATTTTTGAACCAGACACATGAGACAAGATACACAACCAACACATTCAAGTTGTGCTGGGGTGAACAATAATTTGTCCACCATAACCTTATTCAATGGAATTCTTAGAACCCTATTTCACAGACTGTTTAGACCCAATTCTTTTCTCTAGTGGTCTCATTTTTTCTTTGGAAATTAACTTCTTCGGGGAAGAGATGAGATTACATACCTCAGACGATTTCTGAACAAGTTTGAGCTTGTTTGCTAATCGATTTGCTCTTTGTTGAAGTTTGTTGGCATATCTTATCTTATGTTTGTACTTGAAACATTTGGAGAGTTCATGACACTTGAGAGTACAATACGAACATGTCAATGTGGAGGATGGTTCAGATGTCATGGCTGTGCAGGCTGCTAGACAAATAATAGAACCTGAAAGGTTAGAACCAGAATTTCCAGTAGACAAAGAGAAGTCCATTTTATCCTCCAAGGTGGTTGAAGTTTCTCCCAGAAGAATATTGAGATTGATGTATGTATTGCTACAATTATCAAAATTAATATTTTCACAGAGGAGTGCAACACTTGATTTTTTGTCTTCATTAGAATCATAGTGATCAGACATTTCATCAAGAGTTGTAGCAAGACCTTTGTTTCCAGTGTATTTTTTACGATTTGGACACTCATTTGAAAAATGACCAAAACCTTTACACTAGAAGCACTGTGGCATATCCTCATCATCAGTATCGTCAGTATCCCTATTATTAGGAGGAACACGATTATGAGGTTTAACTGATGACTTGGGTTTATCTCTAGTGAACCGTTTAATTCTCTTCAAAAGAAGATCTCTAAACTGTCTAGTGATCAAAGAGACTGACTTGTCGAGACCTTCATCTGATGAATCAGTCTCAGAAGGATCATCTTCAGAGATGCAAGCACTTTTACTTTTATCAAGTAATTTAATGTTCTTTTGTGCTCTGAAAGCAATATCCTTACCAGATATGGATACATGCTCATGATCAAAGATCTTTAACTTCCCAACTAGAGTATTTCTGGAAAGCACATCAAGGTTATTTCCTTCTACGATGACATGTTTCTTAGAATCATATCTAGATAGCAGTGATCTGAGAATTTTTATCACAATGTCCTTTTCAAGAATAGTCTTACCCAACGCAAAAGATGCATTAACAATTTCAGACACTTTGTGATTAAACTCATCAAATGAATCTTCATCTGCCATACGAATGTTTTCCCAATCAGAATTTAGGTTTTGAAGCATAACTTCTTTTTCACAGGTATTCCCTTCAAATACGGTTTCTAAGATATTCCAAACATCTTTAGACCGAGTTCACGTAGTCACATGGTGCTGAAGATCTAGGGTAATGGCATGGATGATTGCATTCAATCTGTCATAATTTTGCTTTGCAGCAAGAATCTCGATAGCATCATAAACACCAATATCCTTTGGAACAGTTACGATGCCTATTGTAACAACCGGAGGATCATAGCCATTAACAACGTAAACCCATGATTGAAAATCACGCGCTTGAAGAAAGGGACACATAAAAATTTTCCACCATAAGTAATTTGAGCCATCGAAGACTGGCGGTAATATAATAGAGATAGCACTTCTTTCCATAGATTCATATCGCTACAAACGCAGACTTATAAGGTCTTAAACGTGTTTGCCTGCTCTGATACCAATTGAAAAAGCGGGGGTCTAACAACCACACCCAATATTTCGCTTAACAATCAGTATGAACTAACTCCAATATACTTTCAAGAGAATCAATTAGACAGTCAGACTCAATCTTAAGAAAACTATATCAAAGAGTTATATCTCTATTTCTCAATTCAATCCGCAATCAAACAAATAGGAGTTTGCGATCCCGATTGAATATAAGAAATAACTTGGACGACATCAAAGAACCAATATCCAAGTGTCAATCAATTTAATCAACAACCAAAGGTTGGATTCACAATTGATTGAACTTACACACAACCTATGATATTTCAATTATATAAAAAAATATAATGCGGAAAAGAAATAACACAGACACCAGAAGTTTTGTTAACGAGAAAACCGCAAATGCAGAAAAACCCTGGGACCTAGTCCATATTTGAACACCACATTGTATTAAGCCGCTACAGACACTAGCGTACTCCAAGTTAACTTCGGACTAGAATGTAGTTGAGCCCTAACCAATCTCACACTAATCAAGGTACAGTCGCGTTCCTTACGCCTCTAGAACCACACTGGATTCTGCGCACTTGATTCCCTTAGCTGATTTCATCCACAACTAAGAATTGCTACGACCCAAAGTCGAAGACTTGATAAACCAATCTGTCTCACACAGGAAAGTCTAGTGAATAAATAAATCTGTCTCCCACAGACAAACCTATGAGTTTTGTTCCGTCTTTTGATAAATCAAGGTGAATAGGAACCAATTGATATACAAGACTTATATTCCCGAAGAACAGCATAGAAATATCAATCACCTCACAATATTCTTAATCGTATGGTAGAGAAACAAGATATTGTGGAATCACAAACGATGAGACGAAGATGTTTGTGACTACTTTTTATCTTGCCTATCGGAGATTAAATCTCGAGCAAATCTTAGAGAAGGTAGTACTCAATCACGATAGAAAACAACAAGATCAGAACACGCAACTACAGAGAAAATAGTTGGATCTGTCTTCATAATCCCAATGAAGTATTCAAGTCGTTAACCTATAGGGTTTCGTTAAAAACCTAAGGTTAAAGGAGAATCGACTCTAGTCGCAAATAGTATCACACGAGAGGTGTGAGGATTAGGTTTCCCAGTTGCTAGAGTTCTCTTTTATATAGTCTTTAAATCGGGGTTTGCAATCAATGTTACCTTGGTAATAAAAGAATTCAATATTCACTGTTAGATGAAAACCTGATTAGACTCAAGATAATATCTTTCAACTGTTAGATCGAACTTAGCTTGTTACACACAAATGAAAAGTGACTTCATTTGGATATGAGTAACTGTACCTAAACGTATACACCTTTGTTAACTCAACAATAGTTAACCATGTTAGACTTTATGTTGGTTTAGCAACAAATTAGGCTTAGCTTAAGTTAACCTATGTTTATTTCTTATCTTAGCTGGATTAAGTTTGTGCCATATTAAGGAATGATTAGAGTTAAATTAAGGAAATTAGATTAACTTAATATTGCTTAGGTGTCATGTTGACTAAACATGACTCACCTAGTGAGTTGTCATCCAACTAATGATGGAAATGTTGGATGACACACAGCTATCTAGTGATCACTAAGCACTCTTCTAGCCTCTTGTATATATTCAGAATTTTCTGATTTTCCATAAGTTAGGCAAGAGGAAATAGAAGTAGAAGCTAAGTCATTAACCTTATTCAGTTTTGATATGCTTTTATTTCCTTCTACAGAACATGTATATTGTTGTGTATTATGTTATTGTATAGTTATTATTCATGTTGCCTAATTCAGAAATAACGTTGTAGTGACTGTGTTTATTGTTATAGTCATATTAATGTTATATCTAAATCAGAACCAAGAAGATGATTTATTCTAGTTTCTAATATGAATTAGTAGTTGTATATAAGCATTTTCTATATTGTTGAATATGAGAATGCTAGGGTAATATCTTTTCAGCATATGGGTATTTATATGATCATGTTTATGTTACTAAATGATGATTATGAAGCTGAAATTCCAACATTCTACTTCTATTTCCCCTAGTTATTTCATGTTCTTGAACTAGGGATATACAACTTTCGATTTTGATTCAGTTACCTAATGGAATTGTTTGTTCTATGTGTTTTCCATTGACTTCTGCTACTGTCGCTGGTGTTCTGGTTGAATCAATTACCAAACTTTAGATTGCGGCATAACAAATCCAGTATCATCTATGGTGACATCAAATCAATGGGATGTTATTGGGGTACTTGTAGAATCATCAGGAGGTTCAGTTGTAGCTGTTTTTTGCAAGGTGGTGTACAACAACTTTAAGTGCAGTGTGTTAGACATCCAACGTATTTCTATGGAGCTGTGGGAATCAAACTATGATATGGTTGTGCAGTTAGGATTAAATTTATGGCGAGTGGGTTATCTTTGGATGCTCTGGTACATCATCTACAGATCCTAACATGGAATATCAAAATAAACTTGTCAGGCCTCTACCACTACGTGTTCTTTTTATGGAAATGGATGCGAGAAGTACGCTTCTCAACCTAAAGGTGGTGAAGGCTTGTCAAACTTGATAGTTTGCATATTCACTCATGTCTTGACGATTTGGGACTGCTATACACTTAGTAACAGACATATTAAGCACTAGTTATGTGTCTGTTGGCAAGGGATGGTCCTTAGGAGTGGGAAATTGCTCCTGGTGTTTTCATCATCTTCAAGATATCAGCATGCAACAGTTTCGAAATACGTAACTTCATGTTACTAAGCAAAATGAAATCAAGAAAGCAATTGCTTCATTCTCCAGTTCTTTATATTTGGACTTACGATGGAAGTTGTTTACTTGTGGGATAGATCTATTGGTTATGGAAGTCAACCTTTTTTGGATGCACCCTTAAATTACCTCCTTTAAGGATTCAGATGGTCATATTGCTAGTTATCGAAGTGTGATGGAAATGCTTATGTCAGTCATAATGTGAAAGGGTAGTATGAAAGGCTTACCACGACACGCATTCATTGAATTAGAGGTAGTTCTTGTCACATGCCCTCCAGTTTTTGATGATGCCAAGTTTACAAGGCCTGCTACTGTGCCTAAAGGTGCTTATGTTAAGTACGAAATTGAGCTTGTAAAATATGCATACCCCTCCAATTGTGCTTGATTTAACAGCCGAGTCTTCAGAACGTGTCCACACTCTAATATCAATTCTATGTTGTGAGAAGTTTTCCGACCAACAGTTGCTCTCGTCTGTGCTTAACCTAACCAACCGGAGTGCATGTAAGAGTTTCTACTAGCAAGGGATGATCCCAGCGCATTGAATAATGAGGTGAAACTCTGTTGCACAGTCGTTATCAAGAAACGCACAGCTTGTGCAGTGGTCATTCTAGAAAATAGAGGCTGATCATCAATGAGAGAGAGTCGGTGTCCATACTTATCGACGTGCAAATATTAGTCCAGACATTAATGTATTGATAAATGGGTTATGAATTTGGGTCCTGGCTGGATTATTTTGATCGAGTTGTGGGGAAGTTTCCTGTCGGAAAACATCCTTGAATCTTTATAATAGATGAATTGAATTGATGGTCTAGTATGTGGATTGTAATGGGTGTTGTTCCTATTGTAAGTGCAATATGGAAGGAACAACTATCTGGTGACATAGGTGCAATCTGGGTATTTATATGATCATGTTTATGTTACTAAATGATGATTATGAAGCTGAAATTCCAACAAACCGAAGTTAGCCATATGAACATTGTCATATCAACATCAATCATCTTAACCATAACTAGTTCAAATGACTCAAATGAAACTAGTTCTAGAGTTGTTCAATTATTTATATTCTCATAGAAGCATACCAGACACAATTGAAGCAAAATCGATTTTGATTCACTCGAATCAAGTCATGAACATTATAGCCACGGTTTGCAAAAGATTGCATTCCTTATTATATAAATGTATTAGTTCATGAAAAAATCGATTTTAGAACTTAACTTACTCAGGTATGCATACGGGTACGCATACCTAAGTACTCGAACTAAGTTTGGGTTCGCCAGTATGCGAACGGGTACGCATACCTTCCAAACTCAGCAGAAATTCCCGGACCTGAAACTCACGCCAGTACGCGTACCGGTATGCGTAGAAGGTTCCCGGACTTTCACTAAACCAAACAATACGCATACATATATGCATACTATGGTTCCCAGACTTGGATTACATATATGCAAGTACGCATACTATGCTTATATGTTCTAAACTCTATTTCAATCATTGAAACATTCTCGGAGGACGACAATAGCTGTCTCACACAAACTATTAGCTTCAAAGAAATTTTCAAGTGATCGAATGCTCAAATACAAAACATTCCGAGTCTACATCACATGACTGTCTCATACAAATCATGTAAGATGTTACAAGGCGATTTTCACATGATCATCTTTTGACTTTCGTCAAGAATATAAGATGAACTTGGTTAAAGCGAAAGCTTACCAACACATATTTCGAGAAATATGTAAGCGAGTTAAACTCAGCTCGAAATATCAAATGTGTATAATCGAAGTCTATGTAGTTATGCGACTTTTGTCTCAAATATGAGATAGATTAGATAGACTTTTGAGTGATAGATGAGTTCAAGTCTCCACATACCTTTTGTTGATGAAGTTCCACAAGCTCCCCTTAGTAGTTCTTCGCCTTCAATCGATGAACGCCGTGAAGTCTAATGCTCAACTACACTTTCTATCCTAATCCGAGACTTAGCTATAAGTAGACTAGAAATCAAGAATTATAGTTTTGGCAACTAAACTTGACAAACAAGCTTGAGATAGCAACGCTTGTGAGTTCGACCGAGCAATGCTCTAACAGAATTTGCAAATCTTCAACTGCAAATAAATCATCTCATTGATGGTCAGACCAAAATCCTTGAAATCAAAAGATTTTGATTCAGAATCATAAGAAACACATCGTGGACTGCGTCAAAGCTAGGCAGCTTGCTCGCATTGTTGATCGAAAAGTTAATATTCTAACCCATGAACATGGAGTCTGTATGGTCAAAAGAATCAAGGATATCAATGATACCTTTTATGGCAGAGCTTTCCAAAGGTATGAAGTATCAAAGAAACTTGATTTTGTCTAGGAAAATTCTTATGAGAATTTATTCTTGTGTTTTAAGAAGGATATCTATGGTTTGGAATAGCATATATTATGATTACACATAGCTACTGCCAACGATTTTCATCTTGCAATGTTTTTAGATTTATTTATTTAAATTCTAAAGTTTATTTGGAATATGATTTTGCAGTATTAATCTTTATTGGTTTTATATATTGCAAACAATATTACGGGATATGTGTGTTTACGCCCGTAAACTATGATTGACCCGTATATCTCAAAAGTTAAGTCTATTGTGTCATTATGGAAATATTAATGGAAAATAGAATGAACTTTTGATGTAAAAGATTAAGTCTACGATATATCATTATGCAAATATTAATGAAAAATAGAATGAATATTTGAATATTCCGAAGTATTGATCTTTCCCTGATCCACTTCTATGTGAAAGTACTGTGCGGCTCTGTAAGTTTTCTTATGTTGAGCATTTCCGATTAAATTAATCATTAAGGTTCCTTTGTGGTTAATTTAATTGAGTTTTCTGGATACAAATTCATGTTTCATGTGATTTGTTAATGTCTAAAGAAATCCTTATTTTCTTGTAAAAGTAAGGTCGCTCTTGTTGTTATTTCGGGAATGACATTTTATGGGGGAGAGTTCTTAATTGAACTTGTGCATAATTGCCAAATCTTTGTGGGGAGTGCGGCTGTGGAATATTGTAGGAGTTTTCTTGTATCTTTATAAACTCCTTGATGAATACACTAAGTTTCTACTATGCGAAATCATCGAAACAAAGTTGATATGTTCCTTTTTAGTCATGAAGTATCTCTTTGAGAATTTCATTATGATCCCACTAGTTTTTGACAATTTATATTGACAAAAAGGGGGAGAATTATTGTGTGGTTCACATTACAAATACATATGGTTTACAGATCATTATGTAAGGGGGACTGGTTTTCATTGTGAGATGAAGTATTGACTAAGGGGGAGTGATACATATCATTGTAGTATTGTTGTCAAAGTTGTGATACAATTGGACTTTGATGCTGTGTAATAATATTGTGACACTATATAACAATAATTGAGAACAATGGTTTTCTTATTGTTATGGAAACGAATCTTCAACAACTATGATGCTGAGTTGAAAACGTTCAGAATCACTGGAGTACTTGGAAGTGACGAAGATTTCGAGTAATGTTGAAGAACCAAGGAAATCAAGCATTTAGATGAGAAGCTACAAAGTTTATTTATTTTGTAACCCACATGTATTGATAGTTTTGTCACTAAAATTGACAAAGGGGGAGATTGTTAGAGCATTTCTCGGTCGAACTCGCAAGCGTTGCTATCTCAAGCTTATTTTTCAAGTTTAGTTGCCAAAACTATAATTCTTGATTTCTAGTCTACTTATAACTATATCTCAGATTAGGATCGAATGTGTAGTTAAACTTTAGACTTCACGGCGTTCATCGATTGAAGACAAAGAACCACTAAGGGGAGCTTGTAGAACTTCATCAACAAAAGATATGTGGAGACTTGAACTCATCGATCACTCAAAAGTCTATTTCTATTCTATCTCCTATTGAGACAAAAGTCGTATAGCTATATAGACTTTACATTATACACATTTAATATTTCGAGATGAGTTTAACTCGCTTACATATTTCTCGAAATATGTGTTGGTAAGCTTTTGCTTTAACCAAGTTCATCTTTTATTCTTGACGAAAGTCAAAAGATGATCATGTGAAAATCGCTTGGTAACATCTTACATGATTTGTGTGAGACAGTCATTTGATGTAGACTCGGAATGTTTCGTATTGATTATTCGATCATTTGAAAATTGCTTTGAAGCTGATAGTTTGTGTGAGACAATTATTCTCGTCTTCCAAGAATGTTTCAATGATTGAAATGGGAGTTTAGAACAATTAAACTTTGATTGAATATAGCACATTATGTGTATTTGTATGTTATTTGGTGCAAGTGTATTCCAAGTCCGGGAATTTAGTATGCATACCCGTATGCGTACTGATTCAACAATTGAAGTCCGAGAACTATAGTATGCATACCCGTATGTGTATTGATTCAACTGAGTTCGGTCATGAACAACAGTATGCGTACCTGCTTGCATACTGGCGAACAAGACCAAGTCCGGGAACTTAGGTATGTGTAACTGTTTGCATACTTGAGTGGGTTAAGTTCTAAAATCGGTTATGTATGTTTACATACTCATGAACAAATACATTTATATAATAAGTAATGCAATCTTTGCAAACCGTAGATATAATGTTCATGAATTGATTTGAGTGAACCAAAACCGATTTTGCTTCAATTATGTCTTGTATAATTCTATGAGAATATAAACAATTGAAAAACTCTATAACTAGTTTCATTTGAGTTATTATAACTAGTTGTGATTAAGATGAACAAGGTTGATATGAAAGTGTTCATATGGCTAACTTCGGTTAACTATTGTTGAGCCAACTATGTGTACACGTTTAGGTACGGTTACCCATATTTAAATGAAGGTACATTTCATTTGTGTGTAACAAGCTAAGACAATCTAACGGTTGAAAGATATTAGCTTGAGTCTAATCAGGTTTTTATCTAATGGTGAATATTGAATGCATTGTTACCAAGGTAGCATTGATTGCAAACCCTGATTTGAAGACTATATAAGGGAGAACTCCAACAACTGGGAAACCTAATCCCCATACCTTCTGTGTGATACTAGTTGCGACTAGAGTCGATTCTCCTTTAACCTAGGTTTTTCCTAAACCCATTATAGGTTAATGACTTAAAGACTTCATTAGGATTCTGAAGCCAGATCCAACTATTTTCTCTATAGTTGCGTGTTCTGATCTTACTTTCTTCTATCGTATTGAGTACTATATTCTCTAAGATTTGCTCGAGATTTATCTTCAATATGTAAGATATAAAAAGTAATCACAAAGCTCTTTGTATCATTCTTTATGATTCCTCAATATATTGTTCCCCTACTGATTATGGTTTTTCTGGGGTTGTAGTATTGAAGGTTCAAACTCTCGGATTTGTGAAGGATAATTTTTTAGATTTAATAAAAAAGATAAATATATACAATAAAATATTAACAATGGTGAGAGGTACTGGGACTAATGATTCGGCCAATCTTCATAAAATAGGGCTCAATGAATTATTCTCGACAATAATCGCTCAAAACATAAGTTATATGGACTCTTATTTTGCCAAAGTAGATTCTCAAAAAATTGATTGTAAATGTTAAGCATGGAACATCAAATCACCTAAGCTAAGCATGACCCATCTAATCAAATAACACCCAATTTAATCAAATCATATTTCAATTAATTTTTAATGCAAAAGTCTTAAAAAGAATTAATAAAATTACCCATGTATGAAGCTCGGCCTCCTCCGTCGTCCCAGTGTTGGGGTTTAACTCATCATAGTAAAAATTCTCTCAAAATAATTATTTATGGCTCAAAAATGGTTCACAGTGATGAAATAAAGAGAAAATGATGAAAATCGGGTGTTTGCAACGTTTATAATTGTTGCAAACACCGTTACAAAGAACGATAAAAGACTACTGTTGTTGTCTGCGTAGCTGACTATGACCCACAGGGACTGGTCGTTGTCACTGTTGAAGAACGACGGTTTTTGGCTGTCTGTTCTTCGTGTTCTTCATCTTCATCAATGGCAGCAGCAGCAACAGAGAAAAATGGTGGATTGTTCCTCTGCAGCGCTCTCCTCTCTACTCCCAACTCTCAACACCCTCTATTGTGATACCCAAGCACCTTATATACACAACAGGACACGTAAATCCCGAGAATATCTTTGTAATAACTCCTTTTTCTTCTTTGCAAGTCACCGGAGATTTTATTCTCCATGTTTCCTTTTTCACGCCTCTGTTTCCTTTCAAACTCTGATTATGCGTTAATAGAAGATATTTGGTATTTCTATCTTCTAGGATTCGATATATATCCTTCTAGGTACAATATCTTCCCTCTTTACTCGAGTATCTTCCACATATATTCTTTCCAGGATGCTTCGGTCCCTATTTAGCTTTGATCTTCTCTAACGGATTGTTCAGCCCAAGTTTTTCGATCCAATTCATTGTACCAAGCCTGTTAGGCTATATTAGGTCCATCCCAATCATTTCCAGCGATTGAATCCCGCTCAAAGCCCACACAAGATCGAACCCTAAACTGCCAGTGAAGTGTGCATGGCATAAGATTTTCCCGCCATTTTTTGAATCGTGAAGAAAGGGTGTCCCCCTAACCACTGTTGGGTGTCCCTTTAGCAAATGGGGTGGAAACATCCTTTTGGGGGGGGGGGGAATAATAATTTTTCTGGGTTCCTCCGGGACATTTCTGGGACGTTTCCGGTGCATTTCTGGGGCGCTTTCGGCATATTTTCGGGGTACTTCCGGTTCACTGTTTACAGATGTCCAAATGCCACATATTCAGTCACTTTCGCCGCAAAACCTTATTTTTCCAAAAACACCTACAAATAAATAAAATACCATCATAAGTACAAAAATGGGTACTAACAATATATACAATTGAGCTATATTAGACACATAATTGCGTCTATCAAATACCCCTAAACTTATTATTTGTTAGTCCCGAGCAAATCAAATAGAAAATAAAATCCTAACTCACTGTCGCAGGCATCGTCGATTGCATTTAGCGTATGCAACAAGCCTTTAAACCCCTATGTAGCCATAGTGGCCGATTTATAGTCTCGGGAGGGCTTACAAGAGATATACCCACAAAACCTTAATACTCCAGACCCTAGCTATCTACAACGAACCTTGGAAGGCACTAAAGAATCTCCTTGGTTGGCATACTTATTGACTACAAGAGGAAGTACCCTGATGCGAAATTCCAATTGATGTACACGAGTTTGCACTCAAGCATACTAAAATTCATATATAAGTGACAGAGCTCTACTCATATAGTTGCACTATGGACATCATATTTCGGAGTCAAACTAATCACATGGAAAGATTAAGAGATGGATATAGAAAAACATAGATGGTGTTGATGTTAACCAAATGATCAATGTTTCACATATCTGTCTGAAGGCCACTGCTAAAATGAACCTATCCTAATGGACTGAGATACCAGTCTGACTAATATCAACACTGCTGGCATATACAAGGGAACCAGCGGTCAATAACTTAAATCTAGATCAACAAACTGGCAAATACAAGGGAACCAGCAGTTGACTACACAGAACAATAACCATTTTTTTTTAACTTAACGGCATGAATAGATATTTTTGATCCAAGCGCATGCTTCTTGTCAGCAGATTACACGATAGTTCCCATGGGTCCTGCATTCCACGCTTGCTTAGGCGACGGAAACAGGGAGAACACACGCATATTGCTATCCAAGTGTTAATACTTATTCCGATTGGTCCGGTCTTAACTTTTTTTTATATATATATATAGTAACTCAATCACTCTAATTCACCCTAGCAGTGGTAACAACTTGAATCGTGTGCCCCACCTAATCACTTAGAGAAACATAGTTTAAAATGAAAAAAATAAAAATAGAAGTGAAAAGGACTCAACGAAATATGGTGAAACTATCATGTTATTTCTAACACTTGAGCTTTGTGCTTTTATGAATAGAATCTTTAGATGTTTCCATCTATTCAGATTGGTTCCTCAACTCCTACAACCAAAATGCTTTCATCCACTTAGATTGGTTAGTGCCATCCTAAATACGCATAAATTTCTAGGCTCTGGAGTTTATTTATTGCAACTAAAAAGTTTCTCCCATACCCCCAAACTTAAATCTAATATTGTCCTCGATGTTCTAAAGATAAAATTAAAAGCATGAACAAGGAGAAACCGTTACCACTTGAAGAAAAAGAGTTAAGGAAAGATATTACCATGTTGCATGAGATTGGGTTACCTCCCAAGAAGTGCTAAGTTTAAAGTGTTCAGCCAGACATCAAATACCTCAAAAAGGATCTTCACCTTCCAAAGTCATATACCAATAGCCGAAAAAGTTGCGGGTCCATAATACCAAATAGAGCTAACACCAATATGAGACAACTGCACTGGTTCAGAAAAATGAACAGAAGGAGCACATCCTCATCTAAGGTTTATTGCAAGACAACCGGATCTATCCAGAGCCTCCAGTTGGGCTTCATAAGAGTGTCTTGAAAAATAGATTCATCCGAAAAACGGGTTTCTAATATATGGATTTCCTCCTGAACAGTATTAGGCGGATCAGTTTGTGGAGTATAAATAGACTCAAGCGATACCTCAGATGCACTAGGCTTGAGTCCCAAGTTAGGGACTTCTACTGGGGATAATTGACAATCTCTACCCCCAAATTTAGGGTAATCACTATTCTCCGTAAGACCTTTAATTATGGATTGAATTTCCGGATCCGGAGAGTATTTAAAATACTCTAGAGCTTCTTCTAGTTCACTACCCCCAAACTTAGAGTTTTGGGTGTCTCTAGATAAACTAGTCACAATATTCCTAATTTCTAGACCATCCGGTTCCTGAAAAAGGTCAATTGCTTTCTCTGAGTTATAATCAGGTGGTTCATCCTCTAAATTCTTTTGAGGTATACTAGCTATATGACTTATATGTTTCATATCCTCTATGGTCATCCCTAGAGTTTCCTTGTTGTGTTGAAGCACGGTTACTGGCCTAATCTCATGATCACTATCCAAATCGGAAGTTATAGGCAAAATCTCAGATGAGCCTACAAATGAATAATTGGGGTCCAACTTAGGAGGATCTTTAGGCTCTTCAAAATAAGGGCTTAAGGTAGATTTGGTATCTAGTAATGGTTCAAACCTAGATTTCCATCTATCGGTATCTAACATAGGAATAGAATCCAACAGAGCATTTACTTGTTCAATGTTGCTATCATCGTCGAAATCCATGCTAAAACGGGCTAGACAACTCTCTAATGGATCTTCCGATTCGGTGTTTGGTACAGACTTCGGAACTAAGGTTCCTATCATGTTGACCTCTTCAATGCACGTGTCATCTAGCTCAGAATGTAGCTTATTGACATTAAAAATATTCAGCTCGATAGTCATATTACCAAAAGACAAATTCATAATACCATTTCGACAGTTAATGATCGCATTGGATGTAGTTAAAAACGGGCGACCTAAAATCACTGGTATTTGGTTCTCTGGGTCAGGGACAAGTTGGGTATCTAGGATAAAAAAATCCACTGGATAAATAAACTTGTCAACCTCTATGAGAACATCCTCGATCACACCACGAGGAACTTTAACGGACCTATCAGCTAACTGAAGTGTTATCTGGGTAGGTTTCATCTCACCAAGTCCTAGCTTAAGGTACACATGGTATGGAAGTAAGTTCACACTGGCTCCTAAGTCAAGCAACGCTTTCTCAGCACAGTATTTACCTATTGTACAAGCAATGGTAGGGGACCCTGGATCTTTATACTTAGGAGTAGTGGTATTCAGAATAATAGAATTCACATGACTAGCTATAAAGGCTTTCTTCTGGACACTGATCTTACGTCCTTAAGGAACTTGGCATAAGAGGGAATCTTCCGAATTGCATCTAATAATGGAAGGTTGATATTAACCTGCTTAAAATCCTCCAATATGTCATTAAAGATGGACTCCCTCTTAGTCGGAACTAACAGTTGTGGGAATGGGGCTCTGGGAACAAAATCATACTCAACATGACCCTCATTGGTCTCTTTAGAGACTCTATCAGTCTCTTCATTCTCTGGTTCAGACGGGTGAACTACAACATGTTCACTATCAGGCATGGCAACCTTGTTGTCTACTTTCTTTCCACTCCTAAGGGTTGTGACAGCATTCACATGATTGTACGATTTCTCCCCTTTGGGATTAGGCTCAGTATGACTAGGGAACTTTCCATCTTCTCTCTCACTTATAAACTTAGCTATTTGTCTTACTTGAAGTTTTAATTCGGCAAGACTTTGAGAATTATCCTTCAATTCTTGCCTAGTTTCTTGTTGAAAGCTCATGTGGTTCTTTGATAGCATTATGAGATTTTCCTCTAAGGCAGAGATCTTTTTCTCGGAAGTGTTCTGAAACTGAGCTTGACCCGAAAAGTTCTTACAACCAAATCCTGGGGGAGGCTGAGAATTACTAGATTGTCCTTGATTCTGACCCTTAGACCAAGAAAAATTAGGATGGTTTCTCCAACCAGGATTGTAGGTCTCTGAGTATGGGTCAATCTTCTGACGGTTCTCAAACCTAGCATTGTTATAGACATCATGAGCTTGCTCTTCACTAACCTGACCTTCCCAAAATGAATTATCGGGATCTATTCCACAACTAGAGACTTGAGAGGCTCTATTAGGTTCAACAAGGGACCTATTTTTAGACTGACCCATTTCCTAAGCCTCTAACCTTCTAGACAAAGCACCAAACTTAGCATCAGATGCAAAACTCGTATCTACTATATTGGTGCTACTTTTATTGACCAAGAGTCTTTTAGGGGGTTCAACACAAGATTCCCACTGTTGGGATTTTTCAGCGATAACTTCTAAAAAGGTAAAAGCATCATCAGCATTTTTACTAGTGAACTCACCAGCGCACATAGACTCAACCATGGCTTTGGTTGAATAGTCTAAACCATCATAAATAATTTGTACTAGTTTCATCTTATCAAATCCATGATGAGGACACTGAGATAGGATATCATTGAATCTCTTTAAAAATCTATAAAGAGACTCTCCCTCTTGTTGCACACTAGCACTAATTTTCTGCCTAACAGTTGCAGTTTTATGCTTAGGGTAGAACTTCATATAGAAGGCATCGATAAGTTCCTGCCATGTTTCTATGGATTCAGATGGTAGGTTGTTCAGCCAGGTCTTGGCTTTATCTCTCAAGGAAAAGGGAAACATCTTAAGTTTCAAGACTTCATCAGTAAGGTCTTTTATTCTAATTGTCCCACAAATTTCCTCAAAGTCCCTAATATGGAAATAAGGGTTCTCATCATCTTTTCCTAAGAATATAGGGATCATCTGAAGAATACTAGGTTTTATCTCGAAATTAGCCGTAGTGGCTGGAAATTTAATGCACGAAGCTCGGTTGGACCTAGTTGGGAACATGTAATCTTTCAAAGTTGCCATCGCTGGCACAACATAAGTACTAGGGGTACTTTCCTCACGAAGAGACAGATTCTTAAAACTGAAGTTTCCAAAAACAGGGCTCTCAAAAGAACAATCTTCGAGCTCCCTGCTTATATCAAAAGAACTACTAGGTTTTTCGCTAATCAATCGACCTAGAGTATCTCTTTTCCAAGCCCTATTAACAAAATCGGGCATACACTAAAAAAAATCAAAAAGAAATAAAAATCATAACAGGAAGGTTCTAGCAATCACACAGTAGGCTGACTCGACTTTACCACAGCAAACCTAGAGATTTCTAGCAAACAACAAGCATGATGGCTCACTTAGAATGTTTCTAGACTAGCTTCTATATCTCGAAAGGGAATTCGTTACAATTTAAGCAAACCCCTCTGGAATCAATCCGAGTCAAAGTAAGTTGAATCGAGGCGAGGGAATCTTAGTGGAGCTTTGATACCCAAGGCCTCACCGCAGTACAAGGCGGTGCAGTCACGCATTCAACTCACAGAAACCGTCATGAACTTCGAAGTATGCTAAAAGAATAACCAATATCCTTCGAAATTTTTTCCTAACAAGCTCGATATCCTATAGGTCTCTTTCTAATCAGATTTTAAAGCTTGGGTTCGCGTTAGGTTTTGTTCTCCTAAAGCGGGCAAGAAGGGAGCGGTGATGAAATCCAAACCCTTATCTTGTTTAGGCCAGGCCTTGCCCTTTACTAGGAAAATAAAGACAGTCCGGTTCGTCCTCAAACAATTAACACCTTAAGGAGTACAGTAACTCGCTTGCAGGGAATTCGCGAGTGTTTCGATTGACTTACCTCCCGTACCAGACGGGGGATGAACCGTTGAAGTCGACTCGGGCCACGACTCCTATGTCATGTACGAACCCGAGGGGCCGAGACGATATAGTAATCGTCGTCCTTCCCTACACACAGTTTATATAATTTTTTTTTTTTTTAATAATACCCTTCCGTAGGGTTGAAAAAAGAATAAAGTCCAATTGTCCAGAATAAAGTCCAAATAAAAAGTCCAAAAATTACAAAAATTATGAAAAATAAAGCCTATTTACAAATCCTAAAAAAAAAGTTATGTCTTTTTTTTCTTTTCTTTTAGCTTTTTGCTTTTAGCTTTAAGCTTTTTGTTCCCAAGTCCTTAGTATTCCACTTCGAACCTGTAAATCAAAGACACAAAAAGAAACGTAAAAAGAAACAAATAATAGTAAAAAAAAATAATAAAAACCTAAAAATTCTACCTAAGCACAAATCCGCGTCGGCGGCGCCAAAATGATTAAAGAATTTTCTGGGGTTGTAGTAATGAAGGTTCAAACTCTCGGATTTGTGAAGGATAATTTTTTAGACTTAATAAAAAAGATAAATATATACAATAAAATATTAACAATGGTGAGAGGTACTGGGACTAATGATTCGGCCAATCTTCATAAAATAAGGCTCAATGAATTATTCTCGACAATAATCGCTCAAAACATAAGTTATATGGACTCTTATTTTGCCAAAGTAGATTCTCAAAAAATTGATTGTAAATGTTAAGCATGGAACATCAAATCACCTAAGCTAAGCATGACCCATCTAATCAAATAACACCCAATTTAATCAAATCATATTTCAATTAATTTTTAATGCAAAAGTCTTAAAAAGAATTAATAAAATTACCCATGTATGAAGCTCGGCCTCCTCCGTCGTCCCAGTGTTGGGGTTTAACTCATCATAGTAAAAATGCTCTCGAATAATTATTTATGGCTCAAAAATGGTTCACAGTGATGAAATAAAGAGAAAATGATGAAAATCGGGTGTTTGCAACGTTTATAATTGTTGCAAACACCGTTACAAAGAACGATAAAAGACTACTGATGTTGTCTGCGTAGCTGACTACGACCCACAGAGACTGGTCGTTGTCACTGTTGAAGAACGACAGTTTTTGGCTGTCTGTTCTTCGTGTTCTTCATCTTCATCAATGGCAGCAGCAGCAACATAGAAAAATGGTGGATTCTTCCTCTGCAGCGCTCTCCTCTCTATTCCCAACTCTCAACACCATCTACTGTGATACCCAAGCACCTTATATACACAACAAGAGACGTAAATCCCGAGAATATCTTTGTAATAACTCCCTTTTCTTCTCTGCAAGTCACCAGAGATTTTATTCTCCATGTTTCCTTTTGCACGCCTCTGTTTCCTTTCAAACTCTGATTATGCGTTAATAGAAGATATTTGGTATTTCTATCTTCTAGGATTCGATATATATCCCTCTAGGTACAATATCTTCCCTCTTTACTCGAGTATCTTCCACATATATTCTTTCCAGGATGCTTCGGTCCCTGTTTATCTTTGATCTTCTCTAACGGATTGTTCAGCCCAAGTTTTTCGATCCAATTCATTGTACCAAGCCTGTTAGGCTATATTAGGTCCATCCCAATCATTTCCAGCGATTGAATCTCGCTCAAAGCCCACACAAGATCGAACCCTAAACTGCCAGTGAAGTGTGCATGGCATAAGATTTTCCCGCCATTTTTTGAATCGTGAAGAAAGGGTGTCCCCCTAACCACTGTTGGGTGTCCCTTTAGCAACTGGGGTGGAAACATCCTTTGGGGGGGGGGGGAATAATAATTTTTCTGGGTTCCTCCGGGACATTTCTGGGACGTTTCCGGTGCATTTCTGGGGCGCTTCAGGCATACTTTCGGGGTACTTCCGGTTCACTGTTTACAGAGGTCCAAATGCCACATATTCAGTCACTTTCATCGCCAAACCTTATTTTTCCAAAAACACCTACAAATAAATAAAATACCATCATAAGTACAAAAATGGGTACTAACAATATATACAATTAGCCTATATTAGACACATAAATGCGTCTATCACCTACCATACGGTTAAGATTATTGTGAGATGATTGATATTACTAGGTTGTTGTTCGGGAATATAAGTCTGGTGTATCAATTGGTTCCTGTTCACGTTGGTTTATCAAAATACTGAACAAAAAACTCATGGGTATTTCTGTGGAAGACAAATTTATCTATTCAATAGACTTTTTGGTGTGAGACAGATTTGTTTATCAAGTCTTCGACTTTGGGTCGTAGCAACTCTTAGTTGTGGGTGAGATCAGCTAAGGGAATCAAGTGCGTAGAGTCCTGCTGGGATTCAGAAGCGTAAGGAACGCGACTATACCTTAATCAGTATGAGATTGGTTAGGGCCCAACTACATTCCAGTCCGAAGTTAACTTGTAGTAGAATAGAGTCTGTAGCGGCTTAATACAGTGTGGCGCTCAAATCTGGACTAGGTCCCGGGGTTTTTCTGCATTTGCGGTTTCCTCGTTAACAAAACTTCTGGTGTCTGTGTTATTTCTTTTCCGCATTATATTTTCTATATAATTGAAATATCACAGGTTGTGCGTAGTTCAATCAATTGGTGAATCCAACCTTTGGTTGTTGATTGAAATTGATTGACGCTTGGATAATCGTCTTTGGTACCATCCAAGTTATTTCTCATATTGATCCGGCTTACAGATTTCTATCTGTTCGATTGTAGATTGATTTTAAAAATTGAGATATAACTGTTGGATATATTTTCCTTGATTGAGTCTGACTGTCTAGTTGATTTTCTTGGAGTTATATTGGAGTTAGTCCATACAGATTGCCTAAACGAAATATTGGGTGTGGTTGTTAGACCCCCGCCTTTTCAGAAGTCATCAAGACCAACGAGGAGGTAAGAACAAAAAATCTCTCTCCTCCGGCTCTAGTATCCCTTCTCCTAAAACTAGAAACTCAACCATTTAAAAATTTCCCTGCTCATATTTGAGCAGGTTATTCTCAAAACTTCTTATATTTTCTAGTATTTGTTTGGGTTCTAATCTTAGATTTCAAAATTCCATCTTTAGATCTAGGTTTATGTGGGTATTTGTGGTGGGTTTCTTTCCATCTTAGTTTAATGGTGTTGTGCTTTTCTTCTTCATTTTTGTTTCACTTCAAAATAATCAGTCAAAACCTTGAGTACAACTATTCTAACTCTTTTTGGAACGGTTTCAATGGTGGTTGATCTTTGTGAGGTTTGAAGATGGTGGTTCAGATGATGGTGAAGTCTCAAAGTTGCATCTTCGTTCAAGAAAAGATTTGGGTTCATCTTGTAGGCGTTAATGGGTGTCGTTTAATGGTGTTCTTGCTGGTCCATCCATTTTTTTTCTTCTTCTCTCGGTCAACACTCTCTTGAAATCATCCCCAATGGTACTTGTTTATTTGATGAAAGTAGTAGCGGCGGGTTTCATGTTGGAGTTTTGGTTGTAAAAGAAGATTTAACCATGGAAGTGTTTTTGGAGCAAGGTAGGTTTCTTTCCATCTTAGTTTAATGGTGTTGTGCTTTTCTTCTTCATTTTTGTTTCACTTCAAAATAATCAGTCAAAACCTTGAGTACAACTATTCTAACTCTTTTTGGAGCGGTTTCAATGGTGGTTGATCGTTGTGAGGTTTGAAGATGGTGGTTCAGATGATGGTGAAGTCTCAAAGTTGCAGCTTCGTTCAAGAAAAGATTTGGGTTCATCTTGCAGGCGTTAATGGGTATCGTTTAATGGTGTTCTTGCTGGTCCATCCATTTTTTTTCTTGTTCTCTCGATCAACACTCTCTTGAAATCATCCCCAATGGTACTTGTTTATTTGATGAAAGTAGTAGCGGCCGGTTTTATGTTGGAGTTTTGGTTGTAAAAGAAGATCTAGGGTTCTTGCATATGGGATGGTCTTTTCCTTTTGTGGTTCTTCTTGGGCCGGGTTTCAAATATCTGGATCATGGGTTTAAGGTTATATGTGGGCTTTCAATGTTGTATGTTGCAGCAATAGTTTACTTTTTGTCTGGACTTCTCACAAGTTACAATTCATGGTGAGAAGCATTTCTTTGGGTTCTTTGAGGTTTGTACCATGTACTTACTAAATCAATTAATAACAATTTATTTAACGAGCAAAAAGATAGAGAAAAAACAAGAAAAGTCATCAAGAGTCAAGACCACATACTTGTCAGAAGGTCTATGTCTCCTAGCAAGAAGATCTCTCTTTCTAATGTCGAGTCCGGACTGGGGTACTGATTAGTGACATCGATGTCTTTTCTGTCTAATCAATTCCTGACTATTTATTATTACATATCTGAAGGGATGGAAAGCAACCAACTTCATGCTTTTCTTTACAGATGGCAGGGAGTAAGACTAAGAAAAATGCTAGTAGTTTAGATGTCAGGATACTTGGCTCTCAATATCCAATCAGAGCAAGTTAACAATAAAATAAACAACTCAATGATTTACAAACTTATAGGCGACAACCTTAAATATTTTGGAATATTTCATCATTAGGATGTAGATTCCATTTCAACAACCACAACACAGTTCTAAGCACGTCGCCATGGTATCCGTCGTTTATTGGCCTCTAGGGTCGACACTCCAGCTATTTTGGAGCCGCGCAGTTGGTTTATATCCTAGAATACGACTGATGAGGCTGTTTTTGACGACTTTCATGTGCAACAACATTAAGGATTGAGCATGTACTACGCATAAACTCATCTTCCACATTATATGGGGATTTTTCGTCAACCAAATCCATATTTGATCAAGTCTTGGAATCCATTGGGAATATTAATACTCTTAACACCTCATTACATTACCTCGATTGCTACGCAATTAAGACTAGAACTCTGATTAAGACTAGAACTCTGATTAATCTCAAAACACTAAAACATCATTATCATGATGATAATGAAATGTAAAAATAGTATCTAATGTAGAATTCCAATTCCAAGGATGAATAGTTGTGATGATTTGACCAATCGTCTAATCATTCCTGTCCTAAGAAATCCTTTTATTAAGGGAACTAATGCGTGATTGACTAAGCAAATGACACCTCCATGTCAAAAATGAAGGTTATTATTGAGACGTCACATTCCATTAGAGGGGCGTCATCTAATAGGACAAAAATGGATTATCCATAAGTAATATCAAAAACTCCTTATCTCAAATAATTTTGTAATGACTAAGCAACCCTTATTTAGTTAATGTTAATTTTATTTAATTAGATAATAATTAAACTAATGAATTTGTTATATACTTGGTGAATTTTGGGACAAAGTTTTTGTGGGAAAAAAAACTAGAGAAGAAAAAAAGAATTCGTATGCCTCTAAACTATCTCCCATGAGTTCAATTTCGCTCAAAATTAGCTAAAGTACGTAAAACAATTTCAGATATTTCGACTTACATGCGCGATTACGGTTGGGTTTGAGCTTCGTTACCAACCGTAACCTCTATTTACGGTTAGGTTTGGATGAACTCCAAACCGTAACTGGTAATCAATGAGACAAAACCCAGTCGTAGAACCATTACGGTTGGGAAAATGGCACTACGAACCCAACCGTGGGTTACGGTTGGGTTTTACACAATTCCAAACCATAACTTAGTTTACGGCTAGGTTCGAATTTTTCATTACCAACCTTAAATTTTCCTATGATTTAGATTTTGTTCATACGGTTGGAAATACAAATTTTACGGCTGGAAATACCACATGCAGTTTAGATTTACGGTTTGGAATCATCCAAACCTAACCGTAATATCTTCAGAAACTATAATTACGGTTAGCGAAGCCAACCGTAACACCTTCAGAAACATAACTAAAACCCTAATTTGACTTCGATTTCATTCAATCTAACCTATTTTAGCACAAAAACGAGTAAAAACAAGATCGGTTATCGATTAATACCTAACATAAACCATGGGTTCTTGTTGAGGAGTTTGAAATCGTGACTTCAAATTCTTGATTCGATTGTTGGTGATGAATTTGATCGTCCGGTGGTTTATTGAGGAGAAAGATTAGGCTTTTAAGTTTTTATTTTAGTTCAAGAATAATTTAGACATTTTGTTGTTGTGTTAGGATATCCCATAATCATTTTTTTGGACACTAAGAATCCAAATAAAGCCCCTCTATTGAAGTGTGACGCCCCATTAATAGCCTTCCATCAAATATTGCTGATACCGTACAAAGCAAATGACAAGCAAGTACCGTGTTTTGTATTCCAGCCGTAACTGACATCACACACAACCAAAACGAGTACCCTAGTAAAAATTCAACGAAGACTTTCTGGGATATAAATAAGGCATGTTTAGACTTATTCAGATTGAATCAAACCAATTTCATCAAACTCTGCTCAGGTTGGTTATCATCAATCATGGCTACAAATTCTACTGCATATCTAGAGAGTCTTCCAGCCGTACCGGTCTGGCTAAACAAAGGGGACAACGCATGGCAACTGATTGCAGCAACGCTTGTAGCGTTGCAGAGTATGCCGGGATTAGTAATTCTTTATGGCAGTATCGTTAAGAAGAAATGGGCTGTTAACTCAGCTTTCATGGCTCTTTATGCTTTTGCTGCTGTGTTGCTTTTATGGGTATTGGTTTGTTACAAAATGGCTTTTGGTGAGGAACTTCTTCCTTTCTGGGGTAGAGGTGGATTTGCTCTCGGGCAAGGTTATCTGCTCAAGCAAGGTAAATTACCCGCAACCACTCATTTTCGTAAAGATGGTTCCGTAGAAACAGCCATGACCGAACCGTATTATCCCATGGCTTCTCTCGTGTACTTCCAATTCACGTTTGCAGCTATTACACTCATATTACTGGCCGGTTCAGTACTCGGTCGGATGAATATCAGAGCTTGGATGGCATTTGTTCCTCTTTGGTTAATCTTTTCTTATACAGTCGGCGCATTTAGTCTTTGGGGTGGCGGGTTTCTTTATCATTGGGGTGTCATCGATTTTGCCGGTGGTTATGTTATTCATCTATCGTCAGGAGTTGCCGGATTGACCGCAGCTTATTGGGTAAACATGATTTACTTTAAAAATTTATGACTATTTCTTAAATCTAGTTTCAAATCATACAAAATTCCTAACAGTTCAGTGCTGTGCATGTTTATGTTCAGGTGGGACCAAGGATGCAGTGTGACAAAGAGAGATTTCCTCCAAACAATGTTTTGCTGGCTCTAGCTGGAGCTGGATTGTTGTGGATGGGTTGGTCTGGCTTCAATGGAGGAGCACCATATGCTGCGAATATTGATGCTTCCATCGCTGTTCTGAATACTAATATTTGCGCTGCAACAAGTCTTCTAATGTGGACTAGTCTAGATGTGTTCTACTTTGGTAAACCATCTGTAGTTGGAGCTATTCAAGGAATGATTACAGGACTTGTTTGTATTACTCCTGGAGCAGGTAAAGTTGAAACTTACATTTCTTGAGTTGCAGCCTTGCAAGGGAATATGCATATTCAGTGGTTGTTCTGTTTATTGCATTGCAGGTGTAGTTCAGTCGTGGGCTGCGATAGTGATGGGAATACTTGCAGGTAGCATACCATGGTTTACCATGATGATACTGCACAAGAAATCTTCACTGCTGCAGAAGGTATGCTTAATTTCTTTCGGCTATGTTTGGTCTTGCGGTTTATCACTGATTTGGATTATGATATAGGTGGATGATACGTTGGGCGTGTTTCATACCCACGCGGTAGCGGGAATATTAGGCGGGACACTTACCGGTCTATTAGCCGAACCACATCTATGTGATATGGTCCTGCCAGTGAAAGGTTCAATGGGTGGATTCTATGGTGGCACGGGTGGGATACAATTCATGAAACAAATAGTCGCAGCGCTATTTGTGATCGGATGGAACTTAGTAATGACTTCGATTATACTTTTGTTGATAAGAACAGTAATACCATTGAGAATGCCTGATCATGAACTTTTGATAGGAGATGATGCAGCTCATGGTGAAGAAGCTTATGCTCTTTGGGGTGATGGTGAAAAGTATGATGAATCTAAGCATGGTATTAATTCACCTAATCATCAACTAACACCAACAAGAGAAACTGATCGTGATACTGCTGTTGGTATTACTGTTCATATATAGGCTTTAAAATTCTTCCCTTGTAAGCTGTGTGTGTTATTAAGGCTTGTAAATGACAGTTCCTTGTTGTGTTGTTAATACTGAGAGTATTGCCCAAAAAAAAAGAGAAATTAAAAACATAAAAATTATTCCGTTGCCGGGACTTGAACCCGGGTCTCTCGGGTGAGAGCCGAGTATCCTAACCACCTAGACTACAACGGAATTGGTGCTTCTCTGAAATATGCTTTCATAATAACCAGAAAATATGCTTTCACGTAGGACCACCGTTACAGCTGTCTGATTAACCCACTGTTTGGAACATGGGAAACACGGGATGGCTTTAACGTGTGAAGTTAAGACTTAAGAGTCAAGCGAGGTCTTACCTTTTTCTAACATCTTAGGAAACAAAGTACAGGTAATACGTTTTGGTTCACAAGTTGTTAGTGTGTGGCCGTGTGGGTGGTGGCGACAGAGGCAAAGAAGCGGAATGATTGCCGAAACTCTTGCAAGTCATAGGAGAGTGGAACTGTAGAAGCAAACCAGAAGTGATCTTTCAAAGAACAACCTGAATTACGACTCTAGATGCAAATGTCACCATGATTTAGCTTGTATTTTGGTCTTACTCGTGTTTTTCACTTTTTGAGTGCTCAATGGAAAGTAGTAGCAGTAGTATGTTCTCCCCTTCCGTATCCTTCATGTATGCCTATCCAATTAAATTTAGCGTTGCCCATACTAGAAACTGGATATCTACGTGATACAAAGAGAGAGCGTAATAGTCAAACTTTATGAGTTTCACTTTTTGAGGATAATAGTCAAACCTCCAGAGATGAGAGAGAGTGTCAGGGAGAGAGGTGAAACCTCAGGCAAGGATTCAAACACTTTTGAATTTTTATTACAAGATTAGGAAATCAGGATGGATTCAAGATTGTGGAGAGGGGTAATCGAGGGCTTAATTTCAAAATCATCTTCTCCGCAAATATCGCTTCATGGATGAGCAGGGTTTTAAATGAAATTTTGAAATCCCAAAATGGATGGTAACTTCGCTTTATCAAAGATTAGGAAGACTAGGAAAAAGAAATTCATTGCACATCAAAGATTATATACCTTTTAAGCCTGTTATCGGCCGATCATCGTCTCCAACGTCGTAGTATATTAATAACCTCCGACGAGTCAACCTGTTAGTATAAAAAACATGCCTTTTCGACCATACAATATAATCTGAATTTGAATATATATAAAGTTTCATTAACAAGAGAATGTAAGTGTTGTGCCATAAACAAATTCACCAACAACTATTTGAAACAAACAATAAAATAAACAAAAATACTTTTGATTGCAATATTGTATCAAAATACTTAAAGAGTTCAAGAACAACAAAATATACACCACCAGATACATGTCAGATAGTTAATTCTTAATTCTCGGATCATTTTCTCTAATTTTATGTTTTTATGCATCATGTTTAAATATCCACAAAATGTCCCAAAATCTATCTTATATGCAACATTGTTAGCCTTGTATGCTTTACCGAAAAGAAACCCAACTCTCACTATATTCAACAATGCCCACGCCGTGTTTCCATATCTTGAAATCGTGTTAATTTTGCGAAAAAAGTCTCGTTCAACATATGTGAGTAAACATTTTTTAAGTATTAATTACCCATACGGCTACACAAACGATTCTTCACTATATGCATAGCTGAAAAAACTCGCTCAACGATAGCTGCACCAAGTGGAAAAATGAAAGACAATGTAATCAATAAGTAAACTTGAGGATACACATTAAACATCAATGAAGAATTCAACTCTAATTATGAAATTGAACCAAATAGATGTGATTAACAAGAAACAACAAATACCTAATCTCTTATTTTTCACACAAGACAAATTATACTAACCCCTCAAAATTTAACATGAACCCTAATTTTAATTTTGATCAAAATATCCAAAATTAGGTTGAAAAAAATTCATACATTCGATTAAACATTAGCTAAGAAAAAATACTAAATACCCAATCTCATAATTTTCCACACAAGATGAATTAAACTAAATCCCAAAATTGTAACAATCTCTTAATTTTTTAAGCAAGATAAAATTATACTAAAACCCCAAATATTAACATGAACCTTAATTTTAATTTAGATCAAAATATCCAAAATTAGATAGAAACATTTATACATTTGATTAAACATAGCTAAGAAGAAATACTAAATACCCAATTTTTTAATTTTCCACACAAGATAAATAAATCTAAACCACCAAAAATTTGACATGAACCCTATTACAAAATTGGATTGGGAAAAGAAATTATTTAGTCCTGGTGATGTAATTTAAAAATCTCTAATGATAAGCAACACTAAAAACATACAATCCAAACTCAAATTTCCGGATGTAATTGAGGAAATATATTCTTTTCCAAAAAAACGAGGTATGACACAATAGCATTTGCGTTTTTTGTTTTGCTTTTTTTGATATCCAATCTCCTGTGAAACGTGTTGATGGGAGAAGCAACAAGTTTTCTGGACGTGTTTGCTTTTGAACTTTAGCTAGGGATGAGATTGCAAATATAAGGATTTCAGGGGGTGCAACTATATATAAATAAATCTCTTTTAGCTTGAAAAACACATGACTTAGGTTAAATTTTGAAAACCAAGGGGGTGCAGTTGCATACCCTTGCAACTGGCTGCCTCCGCTCCTGGTTGGGAGAGATTTAATGAGCTTATCAACAAACTGATTGGGAAAACAACATTTACTCCTCAAAGAGTACCTCAAAGAGAAGATTTTCCACACTAAGGCAGAGTAGATTCAAGCAACAGATCATCTCGTACTTTTTGTTGTACAACTTATGGGAAAATCTCATGGAACCTGGTGGCCAGAGAGATTGCCGCAAAATTAAACAAGAAGAGATATTTAAAGCTCAAAATCATCAACAACAATCAAGCTTCTATTCAGCCAAATAATGATGAGGAATGGAATAGTTGTTGGAAACCTCTTAAATGGTACTGTGAAGATACTAGTATTGAAATTAAACGTTGGATAGATGAAGAGGTCACCATTAACACACGAGCTCTTACTCTAGCTCAAAATTGGATAAAGATCAAAGGGTTGCCAGTACAAATGTGGTCCAAAGAGATTTTTGATCAGATAGGGGATTCTTTGGGTGGTCTAGCTGAGGTTGATCATCATACAACGGAAAGGAACCCATCTATTAGTAAATTGAGAGTTAAATGCACTGCAGAAAACATCTCAGCTGCTCTCAACATCAAAATCAAAGGTCTGAATCTGGTCTTGGCGATTGAATTGGATTTTGCTTATGTGCCAGAAAGAAGATCGACGGTAACATCTTACAATCAAACTCTACAAACTCTGCAAAAAGGTAACCCTGCAATAAATTCAAATTCAAATTTTGAATTATCTGACACTCATTGATGGTGTAATTGTACTTCTCAAACGGTTAAAAATAAATGGCCTAAAAACACACGTGGAGAGGGGTGCCCCTAATCAGAAACAGGTGCCCACAACAATCACAGAATTATTCAACATATTCAAAGAATTGAAAAAGCAGAAAGGTCAAGGTCATGGTTAAGTCAAAGATCAACATAAAGTAACGGTTACAGAAGCAATTAAGACTCCGGTCAAAGCTTTCTTCAAATAGTATTATCCTCAAATCAACATAAATCAATCTGAAGTCTTGAATTATTACAAACAAGAACGGAGAAGAGGCACAACAGACTCAAGACTTCAACGAAGATAACATGGAAGATACAAACATTCTATCACAAAACTTAAACACTGAAATTGTGAAAATAAATACAATACAATAGATTTAATCATGGATGCAACTATCAACATTGGAGCCAATTTCAGTGGACAAGAGGAAAGGGCCAGAGTGCTATATTCAGAAATTGTAGCTAAAAGCATGTCATCAATCATTGAAAGAAACAACACTAAGCCCACATATAAGAATGAAGTGATAGAAGTGGTAGATACAATTGAGAACACAGAAACTGAGAAAGAAACTGAAAACGATCTCTTTGAAGATGCAATAAATTTGGCGTCATATGATTTAAATGGATATTAAAGTGTTAATATGGAACTTGAGAGGCCTCACAGCAGTGGATAAGATGGATGCACTAAAGGATCAAATAAAGAATACAAAACCAAATGTAGTTCTCATTCAAGAAACTCATATGATGAAGATGAATAATTGGTGGGTAAAAAATTATATGAATAACCAAATTGAACCAAATCATGAGAAAAATTTTGTGGGGCTCTTCTGCTGAACAAAAGAAATATCAATTAGGTAGCATGGGACACGGCATGTACACCAAAGCAAATGGGAGGTCTGGGAGTTAGAAATCTAAAACTCATAAATAGAGCTCTTCTGGCCAAATGGACATGGAGGTTTGCAAAGGAGAAAAACTATGGAGGAAAGTCATACAGGAAAAGATGAAGACTCAGGAGACAGCCATATGGGTCAAAGACTCTTCTAAACCTCAAGGAAGAGGTATGTGGAAGAACATCAACAAACAAAAGGAAGTGGTGCAACAACTGACAACACTCAACCTTAATAATGGGAAGGCAGTGAACTTTTGGTGGGATACTTGGGCTGGCACTCAAACTTTAAAATCTAGATTCCCAAACATCTTCAAGCTGGCAACACAAAAGAATGCCACGGTGAATAACATGATCCTTTCAGGCACATGGAACTTGAAGCTTAGAAGAAATCTCACACAAAGAAAAATTCCAGATATGCTTGAGCTATTCACAGTACTTGGAATTCCTCCTGCCATGGATGAAGAAATTGAAGATGACTTAATATGCACAGCTCCAGGTGGTTTTAGCTCTAAATTATGCAATAAATGGCTCATAGAGCAATTACCAGATCCATCAAATGAAGTGCCTTTCTCCTGCATATGGATCAAGAAAGTCCCTCAAAAGGTGTATTTCTTCATGTGGACTGCAGCACTAAATGCTATTGCAACAAATGATAATTTTCTCAGAAGAGGCTGCCAGATTCCAAATACCATGTGCTCTTTTTGCAATCAGGCACAAGAAACAGTTGATCATCTAATGCTTCACTGTCACTTCTCACATTCTATCTGGAGCTACTTCATTAATGGATATAAAATTAGATGGGTTCAAGCAGGAAGTCTTCTTTAACAATTACAAGCTTGGAAATACAGAAGAGGTAGAAATAAAGGGAGAAAATTGTGGCCTTTGGTCATCTTTGCAATCTGCTGGACATTATGGAATGAAAGAAACACGAGGGTCATGGCTAGGAAGAAACCTCAAGGAGCTGATGAAGTTATAGTTGAAATCAAAAACTTGCTTTATATTTGGGGAGGGAAAAATACAATTTTCAGAACTACTTTCTTTCGTGAGCTTGTTACTTATTAGAAAGTAGTTATAGATAGCCGATAATTTGTTCATTACCAATTGGGGCATTTTGAGCCTGATTACATTTTCTTTTATACAATCTCAACCTTTTAAGTAAAAAAAAAAGTGATGAAAAGATAATACTCTTACTACACAAGGTTACAAAGCTTATGTATGACTCAATTAGATTCACTCAATTCTCTTGTACCTCACACAAACAACTCACACACTCAGCACACATTTCTCTCATGAATTATACATGCTATGCTGTTACACTTCCTCAAATTTAAGGTGTCTTGAAGAGGCAGTTTGAGATTGCATACACTCAAAATACATTTTTCTCATGACCTATATGCTCTTATTTTTCTCATGTCTCAACTACCGTGGTATGTCAAACTTGTTGTCAAATTTAGTTGATCAAAATTTTATCTTGATTTATAGTCTACTAAGGCCAGTCTCGGACTAAGAATATAACACGATAGTTGAGTATTAAAATTCATCAATCGACCTTGAAGATTGAAGACTGGAGAACAACAGAGATATCTACAGAAACTTCATCAATCCTATTTATTCATATTATTTACCATTCTATCTACCGAGATAATGCCATATGACCTTGATATTATGATGAACATTACAAAGAAGAAATCTCGAGTTCAAGCTAGTACTTGATAAAACTCGAATCATATATCCAAGCAATGAAGAACTTATCGCATAGTATGTTGATAACAATTTAATTTAAGACAAATCGTAATTATGTATTATGCTCATAAGGAGTCGCCAAGTAGTTTTTATGTTCACGAACTGTTTTTCTCAGCACACGAATTATTTACACTAATTAACTCACGTATTATTCAGTTCACGAACTGGTTAATTTTTAGATGCTCCTGGACACTTTTGAATCCTCAAGTACACCAACAAATTTGGTCAAAACGCAAACTGGTTGATTTTAAGAGGTTCTTGGATACTTTTTATAACTTAACTACACAAACTAATTTGGAAAGTTCAACTTATGGATACTGATGGTTTCTGAACTCTGAGACGACAAATTGTCCCAAACTGTTTTTCAACAGTTCAAGAACTGTTTTAGTCTTGAGAGTCATTGAACTCCACTAATGCTTGATGGTTTACAAACAACTTAACCATTATTCTTGGGCAACCACTTGGTGTACAAAGAATATTTCAAAAAATATGCAGTTGCACATTATGCTTTGTATTTCAAGGAAACCTTCTCACATGCTTGCATAATCAATCTATATTGAGAATCTAAGCTATCTTGGTATCAAGGTAATTCTTAAACATGGAAACTAGTTCACGAAATTATCTTTGATTGTAAGCTACCTAGCCTTATTCATCATTATAAATAGAGGACTCTCTGGAAACTTGAATCTCAATCCTGACACCTCTCTGTCCTAATTGCCGCTAGAGTTGTTATTAGGTTACGACTTTTAAAATCTTCTCTAAGGGATTCGTGAAGCCCGACCAGACTATCTTTTACCTGATAATTCTTATTATCCAGAATTATCTTGATCATCGTAATTCTTGTATATTCTAAGAATACGTATATTCTGCTATATGGCCATTCAAGAATTATCGATCAGGGAATAAGATTGATAGAAATTACAAAGTCCTCATTGCCTCAGACTTTATAATTCCACAAGTACCATGTCTGTTAGATTGATCTTATCAGATAGAATCGATAGACATATCTTTAACCTTTTGAATATAGTAAGCTATCCTAATTGTCCAGGTTTGTTTGATTTCTTCTTTGCTTGTCGAGGAGCTCGACTGGAGATGAATTGCTCGGAGGGTCTATTCAATTTCAACCACATTCCAATCTGAAGTATGATAGTAGGCTAGTGTTTGTAGCGGCTTAATACACAACGGTGTTAAAAACTGGACTAAGTCTTGAGATTTTTCTACACATTGTAGTTTTCCTCGTTAACAAAATTCCTGGTGTCTATATTAAAAATAATATGTTAAAAAACCTAGATATTTTTTAAGCTTAAATTGTACAGAATCTACATGATTTTCTCTTGTGAATTGGTGTCTTGAAATATATATTATAAGACTTGTTCTTGTTAGAATTTCATTCTTGTACAGTTCGGGTATATACTATGTTGATTTTTGAGAGTGTCCAAGTAACTTGTGTACAAATCAGGTACATGGATATTTACTGTTGATATATACTTACAAATTGTAACAAGTTTGTCCATACAGGTTTCCGAACGAAAAAAGTTGGTGGTGTACTTGGTACCCTCTTCTTTTCACTTATTACAAGATATGATAACTGACATGATCTCTCCTAAGATCATAAACTTAAAATACATGAGAAATTGTTATAATTGGTGTAGCATGACAAGTAGAAAACGCAGAGACAATTGATGTAGGGGTCAACTTTTATCGATATAAAATAGTAGATATCAACCGATGTTGGTGTATATTCAAGTTCACCTAAAACTTATGGGGAACATATGACTGTTTAAGAAGAAGCATAAAGGGTTCGTCATTAAAGCACTCACCTGCAAGCACCACTAGTAGTTTGAAGAACGAAACAAGGATGCGGCAAAAAGAAAATATTTGATGCATCATAGGAAGTACATGAAGCATAAGAAATAGCAACAACAATTAACACTAGTAACGACACAACATCACTTGTAAGCATATCTGATGGTAACTCAACTATCACTAAGAGCACCAACAACATGCAGGGAGTAAAAACACTTGCACCTCACATGATACAACATCAACAAAATATCATGAAGAATAGACAAGTTCCAACATAACTCAGCAATCTTCCATCTCAGCTCAACTATTGAAACACATAAGATATCAACTATATAGAAGGGAGGAATGAATTAATGCAAATATGGAGAATTGTGGTAGAAATAAAGCATTTAAGCACTAGATTGTGTAGCAAACATTCACCAAAAAAATTTCTCATATTCAACTGATTGAGAAGAAAATTCTTCACTATTAACCGGAACGACTTTCAGATGTATCCAACTAATTCTAATTAGCAGAAACAATAAGGCTCAAGATAAAATAACATAAGTATCAAAACAGTGAATCTCGATTAAAAAATTAGTAGAAAATTAACTTAACTAACCAATGATGAAAAACAGTGTTGTAAGATGAATTTGAACCTTGTTGAGATAGTGAATTAAATTAAACACATGAGAACAAAAAAATAATCAAGAGATGTAAATTGAGACTATTAACATAGTTTCGGTTTATCAAAAAACCTCCGTTCTCAAATCTCCATCCATAGCTCCAAGAATCTTCAAAATTCCAAACTGGAATCAAACCAATTGTTGCCTAAGATGCAGAAACAAAAGTCAAAGATCAGTAAAAATCAGTCTCATGAGAGTGCTAAACTTGGAACAGATCATATAAGAGAACTGGATTTTTGAGTTTCAGCAACAGAAGAAGATAAACAAGAACAACAACGACAAAAGAATTTGAGTATTATGATGGTACGTAGTTGAACAAGGAAGTACCAACTGAATTTTCTCAGGTCTTATACCATACTAGATATTGGATATTTATTAACGATTTGATATTTGAATTGATAAAAGATAGTATTCTTACACAAGGTTACATACCTCATATATGACTCAATTGGACTCACTCAACTCTCTGGTACCTCACGCCTTCAACTCACACATTCAACATACATTCTTCTCATGACCTATACATGCTATGCTATTACAAATATATGATAAAAGTATCTATTACAAATAAATAACTGATAAAAATATCTTGTTTTATCGAATTAAATAAATAGATCTAGACGATGGATTGTAACTTCGATTTTTGCAAGTGTGGTGATATCTTTAAGATTATAAAAACTTCTCCAATAGTTATTGCGTTGCCACCTAGAAAACATACACAACAACATGAAGCTCTAAACCTTATGAAATACTACCTCCGCCTCTAATTAGATGACCTAATTAAAATTTACTGGTAAATTTAGAAATGATTTATTTCTCAAACTATACAACGGATTTTCGTAAATTTTATATCATCGGAAAGCATTTTAAAACACCTATCTAATGAATATAAATATGGATATCAAATTTTACATATTTCTTATAATAATACTAATTTATTACTCCACTTATTTATAGTATAGGTCAGCTAATTAGAGTCGCGGAGTACTCTAAATACGTTGCTCTTAATCAAAATGAAAAGAAAGAGTGTTAGTCTATATCATACGAAGAAGTATGGGCCATTGTCTAGGGAGTTGGTATTTTGTCCCCAACGGTAAACCTAGGGAGAATTTCTAGAGATGTCCAATCAGGTAAATGGAAAGTTTTATGCGCAAATTGTGCACCTTTTGGGCAGGCAAGCCGCAAGTAGGTTGTTTTTCTTAATTTTGGAAATGCAGCTGAACTCCGAGAAATGGGAAACTCAAATCATTAAAAAGCGGACCAGAGGTTACCATAGGCTAACTCCTCAAATATAATAAATCAGACTTAACGTGGCAGCTGGCAAATTTTCTATTGCTCAACCCATTTCTGGTGAACGGCTGTTGTCAAGATAACAACTTGGGAGGAAGGGGACCAAGGGGTAAAGAGACTAACAGGAGACTGCCTAGAGGAAAAACAAGAGAATACTAAAATGTACCAAGGAGAGAAGAACAGTGAGATCTAAATTTAACTTTGCCCAATCTAGCAGCCACAGCTCATTCTGGTGACTCCACACATCTTTCTTTCCCCCCTCCCAATCCGAACCCTACCGCCATTTAACTACTGTCCTTACCTGCGCATTCAATACATTTTTGTGGAATCCTCGGCAGAAACTTATGTTTAATTATACATGTTAGATAGGCATTTGTAAATTCACAATTTACAAAAAATTTCGATGAAGACAAGTTCTTGTGAGGAAATTATGAACCACTAGTCTGCGAAAATTCTTCCAAAGACTTTTACAATCAAACAATCGCTTATCTCCTCCTCATATCAACTTATCCGCCAAATTTTCCACCTGCTTCTAAGATGCAGCACTCGTAATTTCCCAGTCCAATGATACCACCCTTCCAGAGTAGAAAGTCAAACCGGACCAAAAAATGAAGTGGTTTCTGGTCGGCCATTTTTGCTGAAATGATTCTCCATTATTTGCTTCTAATGGGAGCAGTCATTTGTTTGTGTAGCTACAAAAGGTCCAAACTCATCAACATCTCCCTCTTCTTGTCTCTGTAAAATCCATTCATGATGTCATCGTAAACCAAGGGAAGATATTTTTCCCAAGTCATCAAAAGTCCAAGTCAAAATAAAGAAAGCACCACAAATTTGATGACACCTTTTCCTTGTCCTTGCAGGACAGCAGGAGAGAGTAGATGGCAGCGATTGACTGGCTTTTAGACTTTAAGGCATCCATAACTAATCCCACCAATAATAACATTGACTTGAAGACCAGTTTCAACCTATCCTCCTCGCTTCCATTTCAATAGAAACCTCTTTTAGCCTGTTTACACTCAAATCTGTGTCACTACTTATACTCAAATCTTGACATCACATAGAAGAAGAAGAAGAAGAAGAAGAAGAAGAAGAAAACCAAAAACGTCCCAACAATCAGAATCAAACAACTAGGAAACACTTAGGAATAGCTAAAGCCAATTCTATCTCAATCTTACTTCTTCCATACAGCAGATTCAGTTGAATTCTGGATCATGGCTAATCAGACTGTCGGTTTCGCTTACCATCCCTCACCCCCATCTGTACCAGACTGGCTTAACAAAGGTGATAACGCATGGCAAATGACAGCATCGACCTTGGTTGCACTACAGAGCATGCCTGGATTAGTGATTCTGTATGGTAGTATTGTTAAGAAGAAATGGGCAGTAAATTCAGCTTTCATGGCACTTTACGCGTTTGCTGCTGTGTTGATTTGTTGGGTTTTACTCTGTTACCGAATGGCGTTTGGTGATGAGCTTCTTCCTTTCTGGGGGAAAGGTGCACCAGCTTTAGGGCAAAAGTATCTTTTGGGCCGAGCTAATGTTCCGGCAAGCACTCACTATCATAAGGATGGAACACTAGAAACTGGAAGGAACGAACCATTATATCCCATGGCTACTTTAGTGTACTTCCAATTCACTTTTGCTGCTATTACTATGATATTATTAGCTGGTTCTGTTCTCGGTCGGATGAATATCAAAGCATGGATGGCTTTTGTTCCACTTTGGCTAATCTTTTCTTACACTGTCGGCGCGTTTAGTCTTTGGGGTGGTGGATTTCTTTACCAATGGGGTGTTATTGATTACTCAGGCGGTTATGTTATCCATGTCTCTTCTGGAATTGCTGGTCTTACTGCCGCTTACTGGGTAAATTTTTACAATCTTCATGTTCATGGATTGATTTAGTAATCGGAATTCACCTTCTTAACGAGTAATTAATGGCTTGTTAATTCATAATATGTAGGTTGGACCAAGGGTGAGAGGCGATCGAGAGCGATTTTCACCAAACAATGTTTTGTTAATGTTAGCCGGAGCAGGATTATTGTGGATGGGTTGGTCTGGTTTCAATGGAGGTGCACCTTACGCTGCAAATACTAGTGCTCCGATCGCTATTTTGAACACGAATATATGTGCGGCGACAAGTCTTCTTGTTTGGACAATTCTAGATGTCATCTACTTTGAGAAGCCTTCTGTGATTGGAGCTATTCAGGGAATGATGACCGGTCTTGTTTGTATTACTCCCGGAGCAGGTAAATAGCTCAATTCATCAATATATTATGCTCTAGTTTAATTAGTACTTGAGATATATAATTAAGATGAAGAGGATTTAATGGTAATCTGATTTCTGTTTGGTGTAGGGTTGGTTCAATCGTGGGCTGCGATAGTGATGGGGATACTTGCAGGCAGCATACCTTGGTTTACCATGATGATACTTCACAAGAAATCTACTTTGCTACAAAAGGTACCCCGCTCACACCTATTTTGACCATTAACAAAAACTATTTCATTTTGCTTTTTAAATATTTAATACACAATTAGGTAGTGCTTAGTGTTAATGTGATAAATGTGGCTTTAATTGATTATTATGGTATTCTTTTTGTAAAAGGTTGATGACACATTGGGTGTATTTCACACACACGCGGTAGCAGGACTATTAGGTGGGGCACTTACTGGGTTGTTCGCGGAGCCGGTTCTATGCAATCTACTCTTACCTGTTAAGGGTTCGAGGGGTGCGTTCTACGGCGGGAACGGTGGGATGCAATTCTTGAAGCAATTGGTTGGAGCCTTATTCGTGATAGTATGGAATTTGATATCAACTTCAATTATACTGCTTCTCATAAGGCTGGTGATACCACTGAGAATGCCTGATAATCAGCTTATGATAGGAGATGATGCCGTTCATGGTGAAGAAGCTTATGCACTTTGGGGTGATGGTGAGAAATATGATCCAGCTAAACATGGTTCATTGTTTACCGAGCAAATTAGGCCTAATCAACATCATGCTAATAATGGTGCTATTGGTGTTACTGTTCAATTATAAGCTTCTATTTTAAATTTTTTAGGGTATGTGTTGTGTGGGCATGGGATAGAGATTAGTGTAGATATGTAGGTAATGTTTTAGTTGTTGTAAGTATGATTGTGGGTAGGGCTGCACATGGGTGGGATTGGGTCGGGTTTGGCCTCACCCACCACCCGACCCACTGCTGGTGGGTAATTGAACTTTTCACCCGCAACCGACCCACCATAACAATGGGTCGCTTTTCACCCGACCCATAATAAGGCGGGTTGGGTCGGGTCGGATGGTGGGTTACCCGTCATATTTTATATCTTGCGGGAAATTGAAATCAATTTCAAATGAATCCCTAGATTTATCTATCAGAAAGACTAAAGATCATCAAAATCTCTCGATTCCAAAAGATAAAAGATCATCAAAATCATATACGTTCTTTTACTCTCACCATCTCTACCCTTTTACTGCATGCTCTTGTCGCTCTTCCGTTTGATTTGGTGGTTATTCCATTGGATAAATTCATGACAATCTAATACCTTCGCATTATCTCTCTTCAGTATCATGTGTGTTTAAGTGTTTTTCCAGTGATTCTATTTTGGTTGTTAATAAGGGCACACATGCATCAACCCCCTTTTGTTTTTTAGCCAAATTCATATGGACAGAAATGTTGACTCTGTCCAATCATCATATCATTGATTTTCACTTTTCAGCCCAATAGAAGTTGTAACTTCATCACAGCAGAACAAAACATCAAAATTTCTTTATCCAGAATAAAAAACGATCTTATAAGCATCCAAGATACACAACTAATTACGGGCTTAATTCATATTTGTGAAACAAAAGGATTGATCAAACCCTAATTTTCATGGAGTTTGAAGAACAAACGGTGATGTTGGTAGGTCTTAATTAGTCCTAATTTTGATGAAAAATGCGAGTGCGATGCTTAGTTAGGGTTAGGTATTTTATTTTTTCAATCCAATGGCTGAGATTCATTCTAGGATAGAAAATCTAAGGGGTAGCATGCTAGGGAATATTGGGCGGTTTGGTGGGTCGGGTCGGGTGAAGGAAATTCCTACCCGCAACCGACCCAACATACGGTGGGTTTTCACGTGCCTCACCCGTAGTCGACCCATATCTAGGTGGGTCGGTTCGGGTACGGGTATTTTTCGACGGGTGTGGGTCGGGTCGGCGGGTCGAGTCGGTTATGTGCAGCCCTAATTGTGGGACTCATTCATGACTATGTTAGGAATTCAAGCTTATGGCTGATGGTTAGTATAATCAATAAATGAATGGAATTCTAAATGATGACCAATGTGGTGTTATTCGTCTATGTTTTTCGTTTGACAATGTCATGATGTTTCAAAATTTTTAAAACTTCAATATAATTTTCACTTCTTAGTATGAAAAGAACGGTTAATAAAAACATTTTGGCATTGGCAAGAAAGTTTTGCAATACTAGCCTTTATCACTTGGGCATCCAAGCAGCTAATTACACATCTGATACTAGAGGGTGACAGTCGAGGATAAGGAGTCACAGTTTACCTGCCTGCAAAAAGAAAATATGGAAGCAGTGTGTCCACATACGCATACTAGAAGAAATCTATCGGATATCAACAATTTTCACTAGCCCAAGGAGTACATAACTAAATGGACAGAGGGCGTTTTTTTTTTTTTTTTTGAAGCATAAAGGGCAGTTGTTATGATCTCACAACAACATCGAGGTTTATACCATGTTTGTTTACTCCTGACTCATCTGGATCTGAGTCGTCTGGATATGACTGAAATCACTTGACTTGAGTTAGATCTGACTCAACTTACTCAAAAATATGTGAGTTAGTGGTTTGGTTCCCTGAGTCATGAGTATTCTGTTATCTGACTCAAACGGGTCTGAATCAGGGGTTAGGTCTGAGTCAGATCTGACTCAAAAAAGAAAACAAACGATCTGACTGCTGACTCGACGCGAATCAGGAATTGACTCTGACCCATACGCGGAGTCAGCATCAAACAAACAAGGTTTAGTCTGAGCTTCTTTTTGCCTTAATAAATCACTTGGCACTCGAGACAACTTTTAGTATTAGAAGTTTAATTTTCCAACAAATTAGTTTATCCATATTCCCATCAAAAAACAGACCCGCCCCTAAAAACAATTCCAAAACGACGCAAGTGATGGACCCAACTCACCTTAAATGGACCTCTGCTAATTCCCTGAGGGCGGATTCCACCACCCCCACTCACACGAGTGTTTTAAGTGTGTTTAAGGGGAGGTTCGCCCAGTCTCACTCTATTCAAAAGATCTCTTCTGCAATTCTTTTGAGGCTGTCAGGGTTCTAGAAGGACTGGCGGGGCCGGCATCACTATCAACCTCATCCAACCGAGTATGAAAGGCACCATGAAGCTCTGACTTCAATAGAGAATGAAATATGGATCTAGTTAAGCAGTCACCATTCACCAACCGAGTATAAAACTGTACAACTCTAAATATATTTGCTGTTTGGGTCAGGAAGACATTCCATTCTCACAAGTCACAAGCTTTTATAGCACCAAAATGTGATACATGTGTCCTATTGCTAACGAACGTATCACTCCGGCCAATTGAAATTTTGTACGCAAGCTAAACGGAGAATGATAATAGTTCCAAAGAAAAACAGATAACAGACACCAAAATAAGAAAGGAAAGAAAGTTTACACTACCTTTTTTTTGGGGCCTTTTTTTAAACTTGTCAAGAAAGAGCACTCACTACTAGTTCACACCTTAAAATAGAAACTATTCAATCTTAAACTTCTTCACACTACACCATCTGTAACAATGGTGGACTCCCAACTGTCACTCTCGCCTACAATGATCAGGGAGTGTTCACAACAGTCAGCTGGATACCCCTTATTTGCATACAAAATTACACTCGAGTGAATCCCATTAGCTAGTGTAGCTTTTATAAATAAAGCGTTTACTCGTTTCTTCTTCTACTCTAGCTAAATCCCATTAACAATTGTAGCTTTACTGTTATTTCAACTCTAGTAGAAGTTGGAATAAAGATTTTGGAAATATTTTGATGTGCGCGTGATACTATTTGATTACAATGGCATCTGACCACGGAGTGATTAAAATTAGGGACTACGACGACAACATCGATAAAATTCGCATACAAAATCTAGAACGCATATGTAAAGTAGGTCAAATGGCGCCATTTCTCCTCATGGACACGATGGGTGACCCCATTTGCAGAATACGAAACAGCCCATTGTTCAAAATGCTGGTACGTACTGATGTGATCTTCTTGTCGACAAATTAATCTTATGCAGCTATATATATGTCTAACGAGTTATTTATAACTTTGATGCAATAATTTAGGTTGCTGAGTTCAATAACGAGTTGGTTGGAGTCATTCAAGGTACTATAAAGATTGCAAACTGCTGCACCAATCTTAAAGATATACCCAGCGTCGCGGGTTACATCTTGGGTTTAAGAGTTTCACCACTTCATCGAAGAATCGGAATTGGTTCAAACTTAATACGGAATATAGAAGAATGTTTTGTTGCAAATGGAGTTGATTTTGCGTATATGGTTACCGAAAAGGATAACGAAGCCTCGGTAAAGCTCTTTGTGGACAAGCTTAATTTTGTCAAATTTAGTACTCCATCAATCCTAGTCGATCCAGTGAGCCAATACCACAGCAAGTCCATATCACCTAATATTCGAATTATGAAGCTGACGACTGACAAAGCAGAAAGTCTCTATAGGAAGTTCATGGCAACAACAGAACTCTTCCCATATGACATCGATAACATCCTGAGAAACAATTTAAGTTTGGGTACTTGGATCGCTTATCATGAAAGCGGATTTAGGAGCGAATTCCGATCAGATTCTCCTCCACCAAATAGTTGGGCTATGCTTAGTGTTTGGAACAGTTGTGCTGTTTTCAAGCTAAGGGTTGGAAAAGCACCAATAACTTGGAAAATTTATGGAAAAACTTCGAGGTTCATCGACCGAGTTTTCCCATGCATGAAGATACGTTCATTATCAGACATATTCAATCGATTCGGGTTCTATTTCATGTATGGTTTGTATTGTGAAGGGCCTGATTCTGGCTCACTTGTTCATTCTCTATGCCAATTTGTTCATAACCTGGCTAGAAAGTGCAAGGACTGCAAAATTATTGTTACAGAAGTTGGAGGAGGTGATATTGAGAAATTAAAGGTTCATATCCCACATTGGAAAACATTGTCTTGTAGTGAAGATTTGTGGTGCGTAAAAGCCTTGAAGATTGAAGAGCAAAGTACCATCTCTGAATTAATAAGATGCACACATCCAAGAACCATTTTTGTAGAACCTAGAGAGGTTTGAAGAAATATCAAATAAATTTTCCTGTAAGTTGGTGCCATCCAGTAGTGAGTAGTGTATATGTTAACATGTTATTGTACGACTTTGCTGCCTGCTGGTTGATTGCAAAACATCATTGAGCTTATATTGCATCGTGTTGTTATGTATTCCCCCGTCCATGTTAGGCGGGATATTAGTTTTTGGTTGCCCATCAATATGGTTTTAATTCCTAGATAGTTTTCTTTTATGTCCACTAGTTTGTCATCCGTGCTACGCATGGGTCAATGTCTCGGTATAAAATATGAAACATATTATAGGGCTGAAAGGATTTGGTTTTGAGGACTCCTATGAATTCAACTATCTCAAATATGGATGTGGGGAGACCTATTTTGTTATCAAAAATACAAAAATACCCTTTGAAAACTTAAATAATTACCAAACCTAAATCTAATTAAGTTAAAAACAAAACTTAATCTAAACCTGATCGGAAAAAAAAAGAAAAGAAAAACGTAAACTTAAACCCAGCCGTCTCTTCTTATTCCTCTCTTCTTCTCCTCCATCGCCATTTTTTTTTCTTCAACAACGATTAATCATCGATTCTCAGCTAGTAATAATTTTAATTGGGTAAGAATCGAAAACCCAATCATTTTTTAATGTTTTTGATCCGATGAATAGGTTAGATTTGATCAAATTAGAGTTTCAGAACTGGATACGGTTGGGAGTTCATATTTTCCCAACTGTATGATTGATTTACAGTGGGAAAATATTGATTCTCTCACCGTATAAATTTTTTATGGTTGGGAAAATATGAACTTCCAACCGTAAAAGCTTTACTAACTTTTGTATACGGTGGGAAAACCCAACCATAAGTTGCCCTGGTTTTGTATATGGTTGGGAAAATATGAACTCCCAACCGTAAGTGCTTAACTAACTTTTGGTTTCCCAACCGTAAGTTACCCTGGTTTTGTATGCGGTTGGAAAAACCAACCGTAACTCCAGTTTTCAAAAAAAAAAAAAAAAAAAGGAAAAAATCATGTGATTTTGATTTCAAATATAAATTATAAATTAAATGATTAGTCTAATTTTATTACTAATCTTACTAAATTTAGTTAACCTAATCATTAACATTAATTAATTATTGGAATAAGGGGTTTTGGATTTACTATTTCATGACCCGTTTTTTGTCATTTTGTGAGCCCTTAAAACCAGAATCTTGGAGCTCCTATTCCTATAATAGGTTTCTAAAATATTGAATCTATTATCTATATTTTCAAAATAGTTTCGTATAAAGAACAATAATATATTATTAAAAAGCTAATAATACATTGAATAAACTAATAAAAAACCAATAGATATTTATGGACTTTACGTCCTTATAAACTAAAACAAATAATAAAACTGGATAGCAGTTATTCAAAAAATCAATGTAATTAAGAAATTTAGTTTGCATGGATATTTAATTTAGTAATGAGTAAATTGACTATAATTTAATTATAATAAATTTAGTATTGAATCGTAAATTTAGAACCCGCATTTGGAGCACATAATCTTCATGAGTGATGAAAACCATACCGACTATTTGTACTTTAGCAAATGAATTTTCAATTAAATCATTAGTGTCTACTTTGCTTTTAGTTGTTCCGTTTTATTTGGACTAAACTTTTTGCTTTGGAAAACCCACTACTCAGGGGCGGAACTACAGCATCGAGGACATATGCACTTGTCAAGGATCAAGAACATTCATCAACTTTGACGTCCAAGTCAAATGAGTCTACAGTGAAATCAAGAGTTAAATAATAGTATATGCACAACTTAAATGGAGGCAACACAGTTGAATGAATGGAATTAATCCACCAGATGCAAATGATTTAACTATCAAAATGGAAGCTTAAGTCGGCAATAGAGATGAAGACCATGCCGACTATTTTTTATTTCCTTTTTTTCCTTGTTAAAATCTTTAACAATCAGTATAGTTTTTAATGTATGACCATGCCTATCAGCATGGATACTGGATGAAGGCCATGACGATTCTTGACTTTGGTTTTCTTTTTCATCTAAAAACCAATACAATCTAAAATCAATAATTGTAATCTATATATTTATCTCACTAATCTAATAATTAATATAATCTAACAACCAATATAAACAATTAACAACTAATTAAATAAAGGCAATTTAGCCATTACTAAATATATAGATAAGGGGTTCTTCTATTTTGTAGTATCTCTTTTGTTTGTTTGTTCTTTTTTGTTTAGTTTCCCCCAATTTATAGAGGTATCCTCAAAGGCAGGTTCTAATTTAATATAAGAATTTTATTAAACTGATATGTATATATATTTTTCTTCGTATATATGGAATGTAATAAATATTTGTCTGTGCACGAAGTACATAGATCATTTTGAACTTGTTGGGTAGGTAAAATATGAATATTCGTCATGTCCTGCATTTCTATTGGCATGCATTACAAGAAAAATAGAATTAACATTGTTACCGACTGTTAAAGTAGACTTGCACCAATATCGATATAGTACTCTAAAAATAGATTAGTTTTACACAATTTGATATTTGTAGTACTGTGCAGGATATCTGCATTAATAAAAACTAGATCTCTATCTTCTCGGTAGAAAAATGTCAGTCACCCTTAAATGGTCGTTGTTGGTTTCTCTATAATTATACTTTTTTATTAACTCGACTAAGTTACATGGGATTAGCGCCACCACCACTATAGCTATACTTTTTATGTGAGACCTATTTGGACCCTTGGAAATGAGAACTAACTTACGTTATTTGGAACCCAAATGAAGATAGAATGTTAACGAGTCTAGAAAAATGAATCAAATTAAGACATGCTTGGCTGTGATTCGTACACACATATATTTTAGTTACCGAATGAGTAAAGTAGGATTTCTTATCTCAAAAATAAAAATAAAAGTAGAATTTCTTACACTTGTTTCGTCTATAGTACAAAGTGCATCGATTCTAATTGATTCACCTGGTTGGTTGTGTAGTAGGTTGTGTAGTAGGAATTTTCAATCTAATAGTAGTACGCTATCTATTTGTAATATCGGTGTGCTAATTGTAAGATTTGGAACCTATGGTTCACTAACTTTTCCAGAAGTCCGAAAGTTGAAATTGGACACCTACTATTTCTTGACTTCTGTTCTCAAGTACCAAACTTTTTTCATTTATGTTGTTGTTGATGGTGGTTTTTAGCTTAGGGTTAAAATCGTAAAACCTTGCATCAGATGTGACGTCACTCTGCAAGGAAACGGTGCTGCGAGTATTAACCTCTCCACCGACACATTTATTGAGCCGCTCAATACACTTTTATCCATAACACTCTGTAAATTCTGGCACATCACCGATACTAGACTCACTGAGTACTTTCCTGTGCTATGTTCCCCAGCAGAACCCTTAAATCGGTATGACATGACGGATTTATGTTCACTCGCAGCGGAGTAGCATGAACCTCCAAGTACCAAAGTTAAGGCCATTGCATGAAATGCTCAGATAGAAAGCACACTGCATTCTATAGATAAAGATTTTGTGCGGCAGCATACAAAATTCAGCCAATTACTGTGATAACTCACAAAGAATTCATAAACCCGACTAATTTGCAAAATTAGGATTTCGCGCCCCGCGCAGTATACTAGACCCCGTTGGTCGAAACCATGCTTAGCCAAGCTAGGCAACCAAATCCGCCACAGCGCACCAAAAGTACGGTCGCGCCCTAACACGCCGGCCCTCTTTCCATCAACCAATCAGGTCGCTTCAAATCTGCCACCGCGCGTTAAAAGTGTGGCCGTGCCCTAAGCTTGCCGGCCCCCTACTTTCATTGACCAATCAGGTTGCTCCAAACCTGCCACGGTCTCAAAAGAGGTCGCTAGCTTCCCAAAACACGCTAGCTTCCTAGAACACGCTAGCGTCCCAAAACTCGCTAGCTTCCCAAAACACGCTAGCCTCTCAAAAACGCGCCAACTTCCAAAACGAGCCAAACATCTACACACACTAATTAGGGTTTCAACACGCCAAACCCTAATTTGGGCAAGTTGCTACCAACATCCCTCCTGAATTCTTCATGAGTTTTACTTTCGGGTTGTTTTCACCTCCCGAACGAGCTCAAAACCTAAATATTTTCATGTAGGGAGATAGGAAATTCTTTTCCGTGTAGAATGGACGGGCGGACTATCAAAATCCGAGTCCGTACGAAAATTCTACAACGATTCTAGTAAAGGGCGCTAATTAGGGTTTCGGCATACCAAACCGTAATTTAGACAAAGCCGCAAGCGCTTCCCTTCCAAGCCGCAAGCGCTTCCCTCCATGCCGCTGGCTGCCAAACGGAAGGTTGCAACAATCAACGGGTATCCTTCCTCCTGAGATGCAAATCTCAGCCGTACAAGTTCGTCAACGAACCGACAAGCCTCTCAATTTTAACTTGCCAAACAATAGCAACATGCTACACGTTTTCCACGAAAAAACTCGAGACATCAAAACATGCCACAAACTAGGGGATGCTCATCAGGGTATTGGTCTGGCGGTTTACAGTGTGCGGCGTGCAATACGCCCGTTACAGGAAAGTGTCATAAGAGTGAGGCGGTTAGTAAATACAAGAAGTAATGGTGAAACGTTTCCTTCATTATGGAAACATCAATTTCAGGAGTTACCCGTTACCGCTTTCTTCCATTACTCAACTGTTTCTACTTCTTACGAGGCTAGGGTACGTTTCGTTGCGACTTGTATAAATATGTCTCACATATGACCACCAAAAGACAAGTTTTTGGTCAGGAGAAAAATACACATCCAGAAATCACCTGGTAGCTTTCCATTCAGCTTGCCAGTTCAACTTTCGGATACAAGTCGAAAAACACCCACACTTCCAGAATCAACTATTCTGGCCTCAACACTTTCTTCGCTTCCCTCCCTAAGACCAACCCTTCTCCTTCACTTTGTGACCGAAGCAAACCTGGAATGGACATTTCTTGGCTTAGGCCAGGATTGTACAGATTGATCTCTCGAATCAAAAGTACTCCCATGCAGTACATTGTTTTGGGTTTAGATTTGTTTCTCACCCGCACTCACACGAAATTACCGAAATCAGCAGAAACGGTTTTCACCCACAAACAATTGGCGACCACAGTGGGAGATTAATCTCTCGGTTACAATATCAATTTCCAATTCCTGATTTCATTCTTCAACCCAGATTCTAAGATGGTGAAAGCAAATGATCCGCTCGGGGGGTCAATCGCTCATCCACCAAACGGCTCAGTTACCAGTTATCACACGACAAGGGGTGACTGGGGACTTCTAAGATGGTGAAAGAAAACGATCCGCTCGGGGATCGATGGCTCAGTCACCAAACGGCTCAGTTACCAGTTGTCACACGACAAGGAGTGACTGAGGACTTCTCGCGATCAGGACGACGTCGCCCCATAAAACTATGGCGGACATGCCTATGTCTAGGGTTTGCACCAACAACAGAAGAGCAAAACAGAAACAAGAAACACGGAGATACATACCTGGAATATGTTCGCCTGCTTTATTGCTACCACTCCGCCGCTAGCACCAAGACATGGAAACAAAGCCAATAATACGAGCGCTAACAGCTCGCGTCCTAGCCGGCAGCGCCATGGTCCATTCCTTAGCCGGCTGGGGCAACGTCATCCCCCTTTCCATAGCCATCCAGAGCACCGTCTCACGGACCAAGTTGTAGTGCCACCGCTACCGATCAGTGGCCAAAGTTGCAGTGCTGACGCCAACACTCAATGGCCAAACCAAATTTATGCAAAGCCGCGAATGCAAGGATCACAGATTCTTCATGCCTCCTAATAAAGTGACATTAATACGCCACCTGTCAACACCAGCGACGCAGAAAATGTCCCTCCAGGCGTTACACCTCCGATCACCAGAGCCAGAGCCGCTTCCGCCACTCCTAACGTTTTTTCAAGTGTGACAGCTCCAGTCGTTACCATAACCGCTGCTACTCCACCATCAGGACGAGAGATTGGAGGAGCCAGAAGAAGCCGATCTCCTCTTACCACTGCTGATTTGATGGAAAGACAAAAAGGTTCTCGTAAGGCTCAGACAGACATGGCTACAACTCATAAAGAGACACCTATTTTCCTCAAGACACTAACGGAGTGGTTACCACAAGAGTCACGTCCACCCATTTTTAACATCTAGCGCAAGCACTTCAGCAGGATGCGCCTTTATAGGTGAAGAGACTCGCATTGCTCCTAAACACCGATTAGGAAAGAATCAACAATCCAATTTCATCACACGTGAAGATCAGGAACGAATTCTCCAAAAATTGGGGCAAAGAAAATCACCAACCCTCCTGAGTTCATAGAGACCCTCTTCCCGTCAGGAGCTGCATGATTTCTGGGGACTTCGCCCACAAAATCGTGCAGTCTATGATGAAACATTTATGTGAGATTCTGTATTTCTCCAAGGCGCAGCATCAAGACATATTTGCAGCCCTCAATCGCACTACATCAGGAAAGAAGTTGTTTCCAGCTAGGGAAGTCGTTCCCGAACCCCAACCTCTCTTGGAAAGCACGATTGATAGATGGAACTGGGACTCCTAACCACTGTTCACTTGAAGGATGTCGAGTTTTGACAGCACGCTGATTGACGCGGCCTCCGACTTCAACATTGTAGCCATCAAGGCTCTGAGAGTTGCAAAGGAAAATCAAACAGAAGAAGCATATTCTTTCCTATAAGGAGAAAAACACGACTTGCCGACCAGCACTATTTGTGCCGTCTTCCCATATGTCATATCGTATCAAGTCGTTTTTCGAAGTCAAGGGTTAATAGAGCCCTCACTGGAGTTTTCTCCAGGAGACGTTTCTCTCCAGAAGTCGCTCCGCTTCAATGTTCTCCAGCAGCGGCTCCTTTCAACGCTCGCTCCAGCAGCTGCTCCGCTTCCGCGTTTTCCCCATAAACTGCTCCAGGATCTGAAGTCGAATCCTCAACGTTTTGCTCCATACGCTTCAACGCCTCCTTCCTTCCAAGGATCGTGCCGTAGCCGACACGTCTTCCTGCCAAAGATCATGTTGTAGCCGCCACGCTCCTTCCTTCCATGGTTCGTTCCCGTGGCCACCACGCTCCTCCCTGTCAAGGATCGTGATCACAACCAACCAAGGTTCGTAGCTGTGGCCACTTTTTGATCCATCTCTCCAAAGCTCGTGGTCGTGGACAGTTTACTCGCTTACGTATCCAGCCGATCTCGTTGCTTCCATGGACGCCCATGAAATTCCTCCAACCTATTTTGTTTACACGGCAATGTAGTCTCTTCGGATCACATGTGCTGCCAAGAACTGCCGCTGCTCATTTGTTGATACCAGCCAGAACTTCACCATAGCAACAAGCGCTACAAAGAAACATGTAAACCACACTTGGGGACTGAGGCTCTACACGGGATCCCTTCACTTTCAAATCTCAGAAGACACGGACAACCGAAAATCATAGCCACGACAAGGTCATCTACTCTTCAAGGACGTAGCATGAGAATATCATCACCTCTCTATCTACAAGGCGCCTGCAACACTTTACGAGGCCGCGACGGATCCCAAACCTGCTCATAGGAAACAACTTTAGAAGCTAAAAAGTGCGACTGAGGACTGCTCATCACAGTCCATCCCGACGACCATCAAAGACTCATGAGATAACTCCAGAGACGCGGCTGAAACATTTTCTCGAAGAAACACATGGAGCCACGATAAACAACATAACTCTCTCATTTCTACCTCTTCGTTATCCAGAAAATTTCGTCCATGTGATATTCTGATCATCCCAGCGTCACATCCAGAAGAGTACAATAAGCTTGTATCAAATACCGTAGACGTGGAATCAAGGCGATGCGATGAAAGTAGGCTACACATGGGGACTACCAGCATGAGACGCTTTCACTGCCCTCAACCAGGTTATTTCTGATTTCAACATCATCACTGTCGAAGTCCTACTGCAAGAATTTCTCAACACGAAGCCGTACACGCGCATAAAAAACCCCAAAAGTACACCACATAGATACATTCACATATCCGGCCACACCATCGGATCTAACAGAAGTATAACTGGGCACTGCTCACTGCATCCCATTCCATACAATAGTCCAAGGTTCAGAAGATGGTTCAAAGGATGTCGTTTGAAACGAAGTCCTTGAGGACTTGATAGCAGCACATCGGCAACGGAACATCTCTCAACTCATCTACTTCACCCAATGGTTGCGGAAGATTTCGACCATACAAGCATCCACAGTATATCATCATCGCAATCAAAAGTCTAGGTACCAAATAACCTAAAGTCAAGGATGAACCAACAACGCAACCACAATCTCCAAGATTATCCCTGACATTATTTCATCCATCCATCCCAAGAAGTGCAATGGATTTTGGTAAATTTTGAAATCCACTGGAGAGGTCAGATACTCATCCTTCTGGAGTTAGAACCTTATTACACATTCTGGAACTGTTGGGTAGATACATGCGAGAGCACCTACCTTGAGTTCTCCTGGCTCGCCTTGATGTTGATTTGGAGATTGCTTTGTTAGCACTAATGCTCGCTCTACCACCGCTAACAAATGACGAAGAGGAGCCAGATACTGCAGATGAAAGCACAGAGCTGGACGAACAACAAAAACAGAAGAGGGTCGATACCCTTTTTCGTATGAACGTAATTTCTAGAGTTTGAACAGAATAAGGATTCCTTACTTCCATGAACGGGAATGGATGACTGGGCGCACCACACTCATACTCCATAGACGAACAAGTAGTGTGCCAATATCTACGCTCCATGACTGAACCAACAGCACGACAGCACGAAGAACACCAGTCGCTCAACCTGCAACTCTCCATGACTCCAGCACTCTGTGGTTAATTTAGCGCCAACGCTCCAGCATTCCGTGATCCATCCTTCAAGCCTTCTAAGTGCCATTTCCACCGTCCCACAGACTGAAGCCATTAGCGCTATCATCACCGCTTGGTAGCCAACAGTCCGCGGCCAAGACAATGTCAGACGCGCATGCCAGACGCGCTTACCAGACGCGCATGCCAGACGCGCTTACCAGACGCGCATGCCAGACGCGCTTATCAGACGCGCATTCCATACGCGCTTACCAGACGCGCATGCCAGACGCTCTTACCAGACGCGCATGCCATACGCGCTTACCAGACGCACGTGCCACGCACACATGCTCAGTGGCTCAAATCCTTTAAAGCCTGAAAGTGTCACGCCGCCTCTTATCTCAAATTCTTCTTATTTTCTTCAGCAATTTCCTTTTTCATTCAATATTTGTAATTCCTCCAAAATGATTGCACTGCTTGCATTCATAATTAGGGTTTCGATTTTAATTAAAGCATCTTTCTTTCAGAAAAAAAAAGGGGGGGTTTTCCTGAATCTCAAGGGAAACGTACTAAGTAAATCTGAGCTCTCACAAAGCAATTACCCATCAATTCGAAACCAAAAAAAATCAAACCATACAAGAAATATCTTATTCAGAAAAAAAATACTGAAGAGGGGAATACGCAAGGAAGAAGATCATCAAGTGGCGGCACAGACACCTTCTTTCAAGAACATCTGGCTTCAACCTTTGTCTGACAAGTTCGTGACAAATTGTGTTGCTACATACCCGGGCGGCATGCCACAGATGCCTGAAGGTCTGTAATTTACAAGGGAGAACTAAGAAACAGGTCGGTCGAATCTTTAACCATTGTTATTATTTCCCCTGTTTTGAGTTGCCATGGTTGACGCCGGCACGCGGAGATGTTATTATGGAATGAGTGTGCTGTTTTGAGTTGTTATGGTTGACGCCAGAACGCGGAGGTGTTATTATGGAAAGATTGCGACATGCTGACCGGTGCTATTAGTGTGGCATTCCCATCCACACTATTTGTGTGTTGTGTCTTTGTATTTGTTGAATGGCCCAGGAGAATGGAATGACTTGTTTTTCGCAAAGGGGTTTTTGGGTTCTTTTCAGTCGGGAGATTTTGTTCATTCATTCAAGTAAAAACATGAAACTATCAAAGCGGAATAAAAGATATTACTTGGCGAAGCCCTAGCTCCGGTCACATGAACAAAAGAATAAAGATAAATCCCTAGAGTATCAAGACAGCTACACCGCTAAAAAAGTCGTTCTATGAAAGGAAATAACAAAATGGAAAACTAGTTATCAATGTCAAAGCCTTCTCTAGCACCCTCTCCAAAGCCTGTTCCAGCGCCACCTCCAAAGCCTGCTCCAGCACCCTCTCCAAGGCCTGCTCCAGCGCCCTCTTTGAAGCCTGCTTCAGTAGTCTCTCCAATGGCTCCAGCGCTTGCTTCAGCAGTCTATCCAACGGCTCCCACGTTTTCTTCAGCGCCCTCTCAAATGGCCGCTTCAATTGCATCCTCGACGGTCGCTTCAGGCTCTCCAACAATAGTTTCGGCATCCTGGGCCGCGCTGACATCCTTCTCAGCAACTGCTCCAACAACCTCTTAAGGATACTCTGGTTCGTCAACATCAGAGTCAAGGATTAAGATACCGTTATGAACAGGATAATTAAACTTGCTCTCGCCTGGGGGTTTCTTAGGCTCGATCCTTCGCCGCTTCAGTTGAGCAGCGAACCTTTCATCCCTGGCACTGGGTTGCTGAGATGCTTCACCACACTGAGAATTAACGCGTTGGGACGCTTCATCATGTCCCCACTTTTTCTCCATGTCAATCGAAGACATGAAAGCTTGAGCACGCGTCCGAACAAGGCGTAGATGAGTGAGAGGCATACCCCATATGATCCGACCAGTTTCGCGAAACAAAGGATCGATTTTGTTCAATACCGCCTCATATGAAGAAACCATGGGTTTGTCGACTTCAAAACTTCTCTCCGAAGAATCGGAAAGATGATCATCACCAGGAGTTCCCATCATATACTGCAAAAAAGCATTATGTCTGCCTCAACAACCTACGCGGTAAAAGAAAGCAAAAGAAGAGATACGAGAGAGGATATGAAACAATACCTGGAAAGAAGATGGATGCGATTCTATGGTGGCCTATATGAAAGAAAAGGCTCAGAGTGGTCTTTTATATCACACATATTAATGACACCTGGGAAAGAAAACTCTTTTGCCTGCCGTATTTGAAGGCTCTGGATACGGGATATCAGCTGGATTAAATACTTATATATCTGGGATAATTGGATCACCTGGGCTATTGACGGAGGGAAGCTCTCCGCTACATAAGCAAAGCCAATGGAACAAGGAATAAAAGATGCGCGACGTCTTTTATATGCGTAGCACTTTTGGAATTCGAGTAGAAGAAGGTTTCCTTTTGGGCCATATACGGAAGAAGGCATCTGGGCCCGCTGTGTCAATGTTCCATCGCACCGATCTCAGTAGCCGATCCAGAAGCACGCTAACGCTCCAAGCGCCAGCACCGTAACAAAGCCAGAGGTATGCCCAGCGCCAGCACCTTATGGCCAAACCGCCGATACAAAGATCATAGACTACTCATGCCTCTTGCCAAGGTCAGTCGAATTTTTCTCGACAATCTCTTCATGTCATGCCTTTTTCGATTTTTTATCCTTGTCTGTCACCATCTCATGCTTACCCCACAACAGTGCCACAGTTACGTGTTAACCAGAGGACTTAATGTTGATGGTGGTTTTTAGTCCAGGGTTAAAATTGTAAAACCTCACATTTAATAGGTCGTCGCTCTGCAAAGAGACAGGGCCATGTAAAAGTGATGAGTGTTCAACCTCTCCACTGGCGCATGTATTGAGCAACTCAATATATCCGCGTGAAATTTATCCAGAATGGTGCATGTTCTGTAAATTTTGGCACCTTGCCTGTATTAATCAATTAGTATAAGTTTCTTTGAATGCTTTCTGTGTTATGTTCCCCGACTGAACCCTTAATATTGATATGGCATGACAATTTGTGTTCACTCGCAGCAGAGTAACACGAATTTTCAAGTATCAAGGTTAAGGTCCTTGCATAAAGTACTCAATTGGAAAGCATACTGCTCTCTTGCAATAAACTTAAAGAACTCTATGTCAACACATAGAATTCAATCAATTTTGTGATAATTCACAAGATTCAGATATTACCCTGACTAATTTGCAAAAATTGGGGTTTTATGCCATGCGCAGTATATTAGACCTCGCCGGTCAAAATTAAGCCTAGGCGAACTAGGAAATTAATCCGCCATGGATTAGTAGGTGCAAAATCCTACCCAAAATCAGAAAACAAGGAAGAAAAGGAGTCGCGGAATAGGAGCAGCAACAAAGAGAGGTGTGGCCATGCCATAGGCTAGCCGGCGCCACTTGCAAGTGGCCATACCCCATGTAGCTCGACCGGCCCCTGTTTCCCGTCGACCAATCAGGTCGCCTTAAACCCGCCACACGCACATGAGTTGTGGCTGGGCCCATACTTGCTGGCCCTATTTCCCATCGACCAATCAGGTCGTTTTAAATCCGCTACACGCACTGGAAGTGTGGCCATCCCCATGCTTGGCTGGTCCCTCTTTTTATCGACCAATCAGGTCGCTCTAAACCTGCCACAATATTAAAACAGGCAAAATTGCACCAAATGGTCACAATGCCAAATTGGCTTACCAAAACCGCGCTAATACCCTAATTGGCATGCCAGACATGCCAAACGTGCCACTTTTCCACGGTGGCATGTCGAACGTGTCAACGTGCCATAAATAACGCATACGTGCTAACCCACCTCCTATTCGTGGCCAACGCCATGACGAATTCCAATTAGGGTATTCTAATAAGAAACACGGCTTTGCTCTAGTGGCATTAGTCGAAACCCTAATTTCCAGTTGTGGCCCAAATTACGCCACTTTGGCCCCACAACACGCCACGAGCCATGTGGGACCCAACAAACCCAAAAAATGGCGCCATGCCATAATCACCCGTGGCCATCCTTGCGCCAGTGGTTATTCTCATATTATGGCCTGCCATAATTCCTTTAATGTGGTCATGACACCGATTGCATAAAAATGTCGTCGTGCCGCGGCCAGGCCACACGCGCTAATTAGGGTTTCGATATGCCAAACCCTAATTTAGCTAAAGTTTTCACGCCAACCAAGTCAAGTGGTTCTCCTAAGGTCTTAAGTTTGATATAGCAACAGGAGCCAATGTTGTCAGAGCCATATTTGGGGTCTAACACCAATATGCCAAAATAGCTGTCGCGGCTACGCCAGGCGCCACTATGCCACTAACATGCGTTAAATACGCCATCACACCATCGGCATATGCCAATGACGCCAGTTTTCTATTATCAGATGCCAATGAAATGTGGCCATAATGAACGACCACCCTTTCTCATAGGCCATAATCTTAGCCGTCCAAATTTTCCACGGAATTCACAGGCCTGTGGCAAGTTTTAGGCGACCAGCCAAGACAAGCCTAATAGCATGACATGTTATTTTCCTACGACAAATCTCTTGACTTTGACTTTCCACGCATGGCTATCTGCTACTTAGTTGGCATATAATTAATCAGAATAGACAAGTCTTGCATACAAGACTCGTTCAGCAATCTGCTACACATTTTCCACGAAAATGCTCGAGACGTCAAATATGTCACTAACTGGGGGATGCCCATCAGGGTATTGGTCTGGTGGTTTACAACGTGCGACGTGCAACACGCCCATTATAAGAAAGTGTCAGAAAGCAGGGCAGTTAGTGGCGGCAAGAAGTAGTGGGTGTAAACTAACCAGTTTCCTTCATAGTGGGAACGTGGATTCTGGCATTTACACATGACCCCACTTCTCCATCACCCAATCATTCCCACTTTCTACGAGATCAGGGTGCGTTCAATATGACTTGTATAAATAGGTTTTACCTATTTCGACCGGACAACAAGTTTTGGTTAGAACAACAACACAGTATCCAGAAAAAAAAAGAACTGATAGCTTTCATTCTGCAAGCCAGTTCCAAATTCTGATACAAGTCATGAAATAGCCACACCTTCAGAATTAACCATTCTGGTCTCAACACCTTCTTTGATTCCCTCCCTAAGACCAACCCTTCTCCTTCACTTTGTGACCGAAGCAAGACTGGAACGGCTATTTCTTGGTTTAGGACAGGATTGTACAGATTGATCTCTCGAATCTAAAGTACTCCCATGCAGTTCATTTGTTTTAGATTTAGATTTATTTCTCATCCACACACCCAAGTTTACCAAAACAGCAGAAACAGTTTTTACTCATAAACAATTACCCTTATTTATGATAATAGGTACACTAAAACTAGTTCAATGTTTCTAGTTTTCATCAAAAAAAAGTTAGGGTTAATATATGAAAAAAGAAGATTTTTTTATAAAACTCAAATCTTTTCTTAATCTAAGATATCTGGCTTCTCTGTCTATATAACTTGGACGGAAAGAGTAGTACAAATGCTCATTTGCGTTATTATAAACTGAAATTATCCCGCATACTAGTAACAATACAAAATAGTCATTTTACTTTAGTCAAATTTTGTTAAAACAGAATAGTCATCGGAGTTGTAAATCAAACGTGGGTGAGACTGCAAAGGCATAAAACAGAAATGATTTTACGTAATTGCAGAAATTAACATGGAAGGTAGAGTTAGTTTGCCCCCCTTGTGACACAATCTCAGCCCCCTATCCGTTTCGGCTCCCTTGGCTAGGTTGTCCATGAGGCTCGCTGGTAAGCTGCACAGCAACCTGTTCAATTAATGTAGTAGTATGTTATTGCAGCTTAGCTTGTTAGGCTTCCAACTAGTTAATGTAATACTCTTTATCCAATAATATTAATAAAATTTATTTAAAAAAAATATATAATATAAGAAATAACTTTTAAGCTTAATTGAATCGGGTAGTTTTATTTATATGTTTAATAATGCAGATCCCATTTAATAATGCAGATCCCATTTCACATATTGCATATGGCATACGGTGTTTTTTCCTTTTGCATTTTGCTAGGCGTGTTAAGATGTCTCATTTGTATCATTAATTCCATCTCTCCATGAATACCAAATTTATCATAGCTAAATTTCATAATAATTTCTATAAGCAAAAAAAAGTTATCATTTACATATAGCATTAAGAACTTAATTCGGAATCAATTTAGATAAAAGCATTTCTTAAATAGGCACGTTTCCACCGGTTTCACGTTCTGGAATGCTCTTAAAGAGCGTGAAACAAATTTCCATTTCATAACAATATTAGTTTACCTTTATTCACATAGATCAACCTCTTCTGCGGATTCTTTTAAGTCTAGATTCTAGAAGTATTAGAGGGGAGATAATCACTATCAACTTTGTACATGATTCAAGGCAAAAGTACGAAACATATCGTGAAGCTATGACTTCGAAAGAAAATAAAATCTGGGCCTAGTTAAGCGGTCACCATTCACCAATCGAGTATTAAAGATTTCTGCCTCTCTACTACCAATTCTGCTCCGATATTACCACGAAAATAGGATCTTGGAACGATATGGTGAGTAATAAGTAAACCAAGCAAAAATAATAACAAGGAAACGAGAAAGTAAATCAAATTCGCAAGACATGCAAGATTTGTACTGGATCAATATATACAACACGTAAATATTGTAGTGTCCACTTTGAACCGCACAAGCTCCAATCCTCTATGAATAAATCAATTACAAATGTAGACATATTTAAGCGAATCCCAGTAAACCCTTTGCTACATCATAGCAATTATCCGAGACAATCATCTTGTCTCTTGCTCTTCACCAATTGCACTCACCATAAAAACTAGATTTTCTCTCTAAAGCTAACACAAGAAACGTATAACGGATCTCTCTCTACATGCATAATATTGGTGTATTCTATACTTGACCTAGTGCCTATTTATACAGGTTACAAACTTGGCATCCAATAATCCCTGGCTAATATTAGGAAATACCTTCCATATATAGTAGACAAGACATAAAATAGGAAATACCTCCTTGGTTCTCACTTAAGACTAAGATACCCAAAACCATTTCCAAAATAAATCTTATATATTTAACAATCTTCTACTTTGAAGGCTTGTTGTATACTATTCGATTCTTCATTGCATGATCTTCTTAGCAATCTATTTTATCAGTGTTAACCGTCTTCATTGATGCATCAATCCCCTCCCAGATTCTCACCTTGAGATACCAAGTAAATCCTTGTAGAGATTTATCTTGTCTGATGTAACCCATTTGGTATATTTGTTGGATTCTTTGAACCTGGAATTGTTTTGAGCTTTAACTCTCCTTATTCTAAGACATACCGAATAAAATGGTAATGAATATCTATGTGCTTTGTCCTAGCATGATAGGATAAGTTTTTAACTAAGTTATGCACTTTGACTGTCGCGTTGTTCCTTTCCAGACTTAGCTAATAAACCTTGTAACCATGTCATTTCCTTGCTCCCTTCTGTCATAGTTACATACTCATCTTCTGTAGGGACTATGTCACCAACTTCTGTAACCGTGAGTTCCAACTCAGTGCAGCTGACCTCATAGTATAAACATAACCGGTCATATTTCGCTTTTTTCTACATCACCTACGAAGTATGCATCCACATAACCCCTCAAGATAGATCCACCTCTTCCGTAACACATTGGTACATTTGTGTTACCTCTCAAATACTTGACTATCCACTTCATTGCTTCCTAATGTTTATTACCTAGGTTACTTGTCTACTTACTACTCCCGACGGCATGTGAAATATTCAGTCTCGTTTACAAAATATCATACATTAAACTCCCAATAGATGGAAATTTTGGTATATTATCCATGTACTCCTTTTATTTATCTATCTGCAAACTTGAAAGACGAATCTGACTTCCAAGGGATAATTGACTTACTTAGCATTCTCCATACTGAACCTCTTCAACACGTTCAATATACTCAACTTAATTAAAAAAGCATAAGAGTACCTTTAGCTTTGTCCCTTGTGATTCTCATACCAAGAATCTGATATGCTTCACCAAGAATTTTCATAGCAAATTCTCTTGCTAAGTGTTTCTTCAAGTTCTCAATTTTCTGTTAAGATGTTTCGGCTACCAACATAACATCTACTACAATAACAATATGATGTAGAAAAAACCATGCATAATAAGTTTTGTAATCCTTCATTAGCATAATTTTCTTTTTATATCTCTAATAACTATCAAATCCAACCGACTAGTACTAATAAATAAGAAAATTTCTCTTTATTTCAAGTTTGGTTGTCATATTTTAGTTCCAAAATTGAAGTTGCTTGGTTTGATTACTATTGAGATTCGCTCTTGTTACTCACGAACAACATGAATACATATCAACGAACATACCATTCATCATTTTGAGGTTAGTAACACAGACTTGACTTGTTCAATTTCTATCATAGTTCTTTTTTTATTGATCGGTAAATAAATTGGTGCTGACGAGTTGCAAACTCCAAGTCACCGGTATTATCACCCACCGACTTTACCACTGTAACACAATGACATCAACTTATATCATAGTTCTTTCAAGTCAATATTTATTTAAAACATAACATACCGAAGTATAGTTTGTTTACTTGTCTCTAGTATCAGTGACTTGGTCATTATACTAGGATCAAAGCATCAAGGAAATATATATTAGTTGTTTCGTACAACTTGGATATATAGAGTTACGAGGCATAATTTATTTATAGGCTTCGTAAGTCGATGTAACAATAATTAGTAACTTGTTACTGTTCGGTATGTTTGAACTTCCGGAATGAATTCAACCCTTGGGATTTTATATACATAATCTGAGGAAGTAGACTTGAGAAATTATGTTTCGTAGTCGAAAGAGAGTTCAGAAACGATCCATTTGTGAGACCAATCCCTTGTGGCAAGGACCGATCCTAGGTACATGACTGATTTTTGTCCGATCCTTTTTAGAGTTTAATCTGTATTAGCATTTTCTATATGCTTGGAGATCTTCGGGTTTAAACAAACATCGAGATGTATATGGATTGAACTTGGAATGTTCATATAATATCGATATAGTAATTTGAACATGTGCTAAACTCCTATTACTTAAAGGTCAAGTATTTTCCTTGATTATCAAAGCGACATCCTGAAACCGAAATACTCAGATATCTTTTAGATATTAGAATTTATGTGTTTACGATATTCCAGAGGTTTGCATATCTCTAGTTACTATATTAGTTAAGTATATGAATGTATGCTAACTAATATTACAGTTGGAATTTGTCAAAATAAAATATACATTTATTGCATATTTTAAGGATTTTCGGATTTGGTAATTCCTAGTTTTCCAAACAAGCCTTGGTCACAACACTATAAATAGTGGAGATTGTATTCTTACAAATCCATCCATTGACACACTGCCTAACCATTTGTGTGGGAAGCTAACTCGTTGATGGAAGAGAGGAATCAAATTAGACGAGATCTCTTCGTCACCTTCATTTAAAGTCTTCTTTGGGATGAAGAAGCTTTTAGTGGTATTGTTGGTGTGGAACTAAATCATATTGTTATTTTAGTCTTTGATTATTGATTTGATTGACTAAGGGTATAGTTATTCTTGATAGATAAAACTTGATTATTCCATGGTCATTCCCTTATGATGTAAGGCCACTCAAGTTTGTTTGAGGATTGACTATTTCAGATATAATCGATTCTAGGTCTGAAGATAGAACTAATAAGCATCCAACATCAACAGACTCCATTCTATGTGTGATCGATCATTGATAGGAATCAAGTTGTTTGTGCAGGTCATACTTTAAAGATTGATGACTAGAGGATTTTATTTTTGGTATTCTGATTTTTGTGATACTTCGTGCATACTTTATCATCTGGGATTTAATAAGCAGTTTATTTCGATAAACATCAGATTTGTGGAAAGATCATGCAAATTTGTTAGTTGTTTTTCCTCGTATAATCGATTGACTATAGTTTTTAGACTGAGATAGATTATTTCTATCATCTTTGTCTTGGCATTGATCTTTGACCAAAGGAGTTTATATCTGATAAACGAAAGATCCTTTATGCTCAACTTATTCAAAATTAGACTAGGTCCTTGGGGTTTTCTGCCTTGCAGTTTTCCTCGTTAACAAAATCTTGTGTTTCGTGTTATTTACTTTACTTCCTTGTTACAATTATCATAGTTACATTTAAAGTAACTACACCAATACGTTAATCCACTTCATATATGATCCCATGTTTAATTCGGTTGTGAACATATAAATACATATCATGCTAACATTATGTTGAAGTAATCTTTTGAAAGTTATTGTTTCTGAAGATTATAAAAAAAATGTGTGTATAGTAGGTTGATATGAAAAGATTATGGTGTACTTGGTACCCTCATCATTTCAATGTAATTTTTAAAATAGTAACTTTGTACTGTGTATATAAATATTAGAAAACGTTGTAGTAATGTTAAGGATCTACCCATTATTGGTTACATCTTGAGCATGCCCGTACCAAGAGCTTAAGCTATCAAGGTAATGGCCTTGACTGGAATGTCAAAAGAAGAAATCTCCCAATGGTTTACCGTGAAACAATGCATCGGACCAGTACAACCTGCAGGTATGTTTTTGTATTATCTCTAGTATGATTCTTTTCCGGAAATTTGATTCCTTTATGCATGTGGGAGGTCTAGATGTCTCTGTTACTTGCTGCAATTGTATTGTATGCAGGACCCTTGTTCATATGATTATTTTAGAAGGATCCTAAGTATGTAATTTCCTTTATATTAACTATTATATTCTGTATTCCATAATTTTCATCAACCAGTCAATTTTTTTTTATCGGTTTTGCCCCAATACATCTTAAAAATAAAGTATATTTCCAACAAATTGGCCCATCAAGTTTATAGGGTGAAAGTTACACATTGATATTTTGTTTTACCTGTATGTAATGTTTTTTCAATGTGCAAAAACCGCCCAAACTTACATGCTCAATAAAAACGTTTGTCCTTATAGAGTGAAAGTAGTTGCAATAATTTCGTTTTCTAACTAGGAGTTCAGAGTGGTTATCACTAAATAATTTTGGATTTTAATTATGAATACGAAATTTTACATGTTTCCAACTGTGTATCACTCAGATATCCTCCTAAAATTATTGTTCCTTTAAATATACCCAAGAATCTCTTAAGAATACACACAAATTAATGTGAGTTATATATACACATATATGATACATGTCGTATAACACATATAACACATAATAAATCTTTCTTGTTGTTAGCGATTGTATAATAGCTATTAGAACAAAGAGGCATACTTGTTACCAAATCCGAAATATTAACTTCGTTTAAAAACTAAATTCCTTAAACAAAATAGTTGAGGCAAGAAACATTACTTTTATGTAGTTGTTTTTATTTGCATAATATGACATATATTATCTAAGTTATTTTCTTTTTAAGAAATTATATATTTTATATAGAGCCCTCATGTTTGGTGCCTCGCCTAAAGCCCCTTAAAAAATTGGTGTGGTTCTGATCTTGGGTTTAAGATGTTCACCATTTCATCGAAGAATTAAAATAGCTTCATACTTAGTATGAAATATAGAAAAAATGGTTTGTTGCAAATATAGTTGATTTTGCCTATATGGCTACATAAAAGGATAACAAAGCCTCATTAAAGCTCTTCATAAACAAGCTTAAATTTATCGAAGTTAATATTCCATCAAATGTAGTCAATCCATCGATCGAGTTACACAACAAGTCTATATCATCTAATACTCGAATTATGAGGTTGAAGACCGAAGATGCAGAAAGTCCCTATAAGAAGTTCATGGGAATAACATAAGTATTCCCATTTGACATCGGTAATGTATTGAAAAACAAGATAATTTTGGTACTTGGATTGCATATCATCAAAGAGAATTTTGGAAGGAATTTCAATCCTATTCTCTTCAACCAAATGGCTTTCGGTCGTCTGTTGCCGAACCCCTCTTATTTCTTTGTTCCTACGAATCACTGGCCGACATGTGTCCAGTATTTTAACAACTGGAATTTAGATTTTGCACGACCAATTTAAATTATTTTTCATAGAGAAAAAAAAAGAAATATTTTATTCTTTCCTATTATTGCAGGAAAAGCTTCATAATCAATTATGAACCAAGTGTACTGCTCGGTCGAACTCGCAAGCGTTGCTATCTCAAGCTTGTTTGTAAAGTTTAGGTGATAAAAATTATAAGTCTTGATTTCTAGTCTACTTATAGCTATGTCTCAAACTAGGATAGAATGTGTAGTTGAGCTTTAGACTTCACGACTGATAGACGCATTTATGTGTCTATTTTGTTCGCGATTTTCTATATTTTTAGTACCCATTTTTGTACTTATTTGATTATTTTATGTTTTTGTAGGTATTTTTGGAGAAATAAGCTTTCGCAACAAGATTGGCTCGAAAAGTGATATTTGGACCTCCGGGAGGAATTATTAAAAGCACCCCAGAAATGCGTTAAAGGCACCCGAAGGACAACTGCTAAATGGACCCCAACAGTGGATAAGGGGTACCAAATTACTAAGGGGTACCCAAATTACTATCGGCACCCATCAGCAGGATAAGGGGAAACCATCTTCCTTATTTGAATTCCTGGTTTTGGCGGGAAAATGGTTTTCCACGAGCAGAACTTAGGGTTCGATTACTAGAGGGCTTATAACGCGATTCAATTGCTATATTTAGTTGCGCTGGACTTGACTGAGTTAAAAGTACCTGGTTTGGCATGGACTTGGACTGGATAATTGGGAAAAGAGTTGCAGCGAAGGTTTGAAATTCAGGGTTCGAGTTCGGTTGAATTTTAATGTGGCTCAATCGCAGTTTTCGGCTAGAATAGATGTGATTCGACAATACAGGGATTAATAGACAATATATTTCTGTTACCTTATTTATCTGGGAGAATATACGATATGCAATAAAGTCTCCCAGATTTTCCTGTAACTCTATTTATATGATTTTATGGAATAAGAATAACCAACGGATTGATTAACATCTGACATGGTATCACGAGGCCAAAAACGGTCCTCCTTCTTCTTCCTCTAAAAACACCAACAACACCAATAATCATCAATGGCAAACAATCGATCCTTACCGAGTAATAAAAACACCTTACATCCGGCTTTCGCCGTTTCCAACATCAAAGTTTTGATCCCTGTTACACTAGATATCAAACAAGACGAATACTCTTCATGGGTTCTCCTATTTCAACTTCATCTTCAAGTACACAACCTCCTTTTTCTTATAGATAGTTCTTCCCCCACACCAGATCTTGACGCTGCCACCATCCTACAGCTTGACGCCCTATGCCGTCAATGGATGTTCTCCACCATGACCAAAGATCTGATGCTGACTGTTCTCAAAACTGGAAAAACTGCGAAGGATTTATGGGATCATCTCAAACGTCTCTTCCAAGACAACAAAGGAAACCGCGCTGCCAGCCTTGAAAGTAAGTTTGTCAATCTAAGATTTATTGACTGTAACAACGTTGATGATTATTGTGATAAGCTACAGGCACTCTCCAGTCGATTGAGTGACCTCGAGTTTCCAATGGATGAAAAACGACTAGTTATCCAGCTTGTCAATGGACTTCCGGAGGAATATAATACTGTTGCCTCCTTCATTCAACAATCGATGCCATCGTTTGACACTGATCGATCTCAACTACGCACTGAAGAGATTCGCCGTGAACATCAATCTACATCAAATATCATGCTGCCCTTGCTGCCGGAACACCGCACACCTCCCATCACCTTCCTGTTGTTGCACAGCGTCATCAACAAAGTCTGGATCGCACAGCGCCGTTGCTTCCAAATCCAACAGGCCCAGTGCTTTCTCACCCGCAGCTCACTACTGAATCGAACAGAAGCCCACTACTGCCCAACCCAGCAAGCCCATTTCCTCCTTACCCACACTGGGCTTATCCGGCTACTCCCTGGAACGTTGCTGCACCTGGCCCATATCCGGCTACTCCCTACTGGGCTTCTCCCTGGAATGCTGCTCCACCTGCCAGCCGCGGACGAGGTCGCCAGAACCGTGGTAGAGGACGGGGTCGTGGTCGCCATCCTACAGCCGGTCGATCACCGCAAGCCTACATTGCTCCGACCACAGACTACCTACAACCGTCAGATATCGCCGAAGCCTACAGCTCTATGAGCATTCGGACACCTGATGATGATTTCTATATGGACACCGGAGCAACCTCTCACATCACCTCGGATCCAGGTACATTACAAAAAGTTTTTAATTCTAGTAATGTTCGTTCTATCTTGGTGGGAAATGGCAATAGCATTCCGGTAACTGCTAGTGGCTCTAAGTACATAAATCTTCCAACTCACACCCTTCACCTCAACGACACCCTTGTCGTTCCTTCCATCATCAAAAACTTAATCTCTGTTCGAAAATTTACCACTGATAATCATGTGTCTGTTGAATTTGATCCTTATGGTTTTTCTGTGAAGGACTTGAGTTCGAGGAAGACTATTCTCCGATGTGATAGTTCTGGGGAGCTCTATCCCATCACCACCTCCGCCGTGCAATCCTCTTTTTCGCCACCACCTCACCAATATTCTCTTGCCGTATGCTCACCTACCGTTTGGCATAGTCGCCTCGGCCACCCTGGCAAAGCTGTCCTCGATACTTTACGCACAAAATCTTTTATTCAATGTAATAAGGATAATTCTCCCAATCTTTTTCACTCTTGTCAAATTAGCAAACATGTTCGTCTTCCCTTTTATGACTCTCAGTCTACTAGTATTGCTCCTTTTGATATTATTCATAGTGATTTATGGACGTCTCCGTTGAATATAGATACGGGATTTCGTTATTATCTTCTATTTCTGGATGATTTCACTAATTATTTATGGGTTTTTCCACTAAAATTAAAATCCCAAGTCTTCACCAAATTTTTGGAATTCCAATCTTTTGTTCAAACTCAATTCGAACGCCAAATTAAATCATTCCAATGCGACATGGGTCGCGAATTTGACAATTCCACTTTTCACAACTTTTCTAGTAAAAATGGCATGGTTTTTCGCTTCTCGTGTCCTCACACATCATCTCAAAATGGTAAGGCTGAACGCATGATTCGCCGAATCAATGATATCACTCGTACTCTAATGTCTCATGCCTCCGTTCCTCCCAAATATTGGGTTTATTCTCTTCTTATGGCTGTCTACCTCCACAACATTATTCCTACTAGACTCCTCAATTTACAATCCCCAATGTCCATCTTATATAGACGCCAACCCACATATACTCATCTTCGCATTTTTGGTTGTCTTTGCTACCCTAATCTCTCCTCCACCACACCACACAAACTTGCTCCTCGCTCCACTAGGTGTGTTTTTCTTGGTTTTCCACCCAATCATCGTGGTTATCGTTGTCTTGACATTTCCACAAACAAAATCATTATTTCGAGACATGTCACGTTTCATGAGAACGTATTTCCCTTCTCTATTTCCTCTTGTCCAAGCTCTTCCCATACTCACGACCCACAAACCCATCCTCTCTATTCATTCCTAGATTCCTCCACCTATCCATCACATGTGCCTTCAAATTCTGTTGAGCTTGTACCCACGCCCATTTCCGCTCCACCTCCTGAACAAGGCCCATCTCCTTCGACCTTGTACACTCCTCCACACCGCAGGCTAGCTTATCCCTCTCAGCCCATTTCCACTCAGCCCACTTCCACTTCTACTCAGCCCACTTCTACTCAGCCCATTTCCACTCAACCCACTTCTCCTCTGCCCACTTCTATACAGCCCATCTCCCTCGACAGCCCAACAACCTCACAAACTCAGCCCATCTCTGTGCCTGCCTCTTCCAGCCCACTTCACCAAGCCACACCTTCCTGCCCACAGCTTCGAGCGGCATCCCGTCCAACAACCAGGGCCTCCCGGGGCATCTTCCGTCCCATCCAAAAACTCAATCTTCATGTCCAATCCACAATTCCCATTTCCCCTCTTCCCCGTTCTCATCTTTATGCACTTAGGGACCCAAACTGGAATGCTGCCATGAAGAACGAATATAATGCTATGATTATGACCAACACTTGGGAGCTGGTTCCTCGCCCTAGTAACACTCATATCATTCGGTCAATGTGGCTTTTCCGTCACAAGTTTCACGCTGACGGAACTTTGCAACGTTACAAGGCTCGACTAGTGGCCAATGGCAAATCTCAACAGGTTGGAGTTGATTGTTTTGAGACGTTTAGTCCGGTTGTTAAACCAGCGACTATACGCACTGTACTCAGTATCGCAACATCTCGTTCTTGGGGCATTCGTCAACTAGACGTCAAAAATGCCTTTCTTCACGGTAATCTGGCTGAAACAGTATATATGCATCAACCACCAGGTTTTGTTGATTCCGCTCATCCTGATTATGTTTGTCGCCTCTGTAGGTCTCTTTATGGCCTTAAACAGGCCCCTCGAGCATGGTTTCAAAGGTTTGCACAATTTATTACTGGTTGCGGTTTTCGTGGAAGTGTTTGTGATCCGTCACTTTTTGTCTATCACTCTGGTTCGGACACTGCATACTTATTATTATATGTGGATGATATTGTCTTAACCGCTTCTAATGATGCACTTTTAGAGCGTTTCATTGGGTTGATGAAATGTGAATTTGCTATGACTGACCTTGGCGCGTTACATCAATTTCTGGGTATTACTGTGACTCGCTCAGATTCAGGATTATTTCTATCACAGTCCTCATATGCACAAGATATTATTGCTCGTGCATCAATGACGAACTGCAACCCAGTCACTACTCCTGTTGATACACAACCGAAGCTCAGTACTACATCTGGCCCTCCACTCGAGGATCCGACTTTATACAGAAGCTTGGCCGGGGCTCTTCAATACCTGAGGTTCACCCGCCCTGATATTACATATGCCGTGCAGCAGGTTTGTTTATTTATGCATGATCCCAGGGAGATACACATGCAAGCTATTAAGCGTATTCTCAGGTATCTTCAAGGCACTCTTGATCACGGCTTATTTCTCTCCGCTTCCCCTATCACGGGCTTGACTGCATACTCTGATGCTGACTGGGCGGGTTGCCCGGACTCTCGTCGGTCGACATCTGGCTACTGCATCTTTCTTGGAGACAACCTGATTTCTTGGTCATCCAAACGACAAGCTACTGTATCTCGTTCCAGTGCGGAAGCCGAATACCGAGGAGTTGCCAATGCCGTTGCTGAAACTACTTGGTTACGCAACTTACTTCTCGAGCTTCACATCCCTCTACGTCGTGCCACAGTTGTCTACTGTGATAACACTAGTGCAATTTACATGTCAGGGGATCCTGTCCAGCACCAACGCACTAAACATGTGGAGATTGATATTCATTTTGTACGAGAGCGTGTACGTATCGGTGAGATTCATGTTTTGCACGTTCCTTCTGACAGTCAATATGCAGACATCTTCACCAAGGGCCTTCCTCGAGTATTGTTTATTCGTTTTCGTTCTAGTCTTAACGTGTGCTCCTCTCCCGTTACGACTAAGGGGGTGTAATAGACAATATATTTCTGTTACCTTATTTATCTGGGAGAATATACGATATGCAATAAAGTCTCCCAGATTTTCCTGTAACTCTATTTATATGATTTTATGGAATAAGAATAACCAACGGATTGATTAACATCCGACAGGGATGATATGTCCCATAGATTCGATAAAAGAGGGATGAGTTCACCGGTTTGATAAAACGGGGAAGAAACAGGGTTAACGGGAATTTTTGTGGTTTATGTTTGGAATATACATGACAGAATGGAGAACGAAAACTCAGCCAAGATTTTATCTACCTAATATAGAGAATTTGGAATGATTTAGAAGACGTGCGAAGGGGTCATAGAGAGGAAAACCCGTAGCTCGGCAGGGAAGAAAATGAGAATATTTTCACGAGATTTTTAAGGCATGTGGTGTATAAAAGGGGTTGTACGAGTTCTAGGGAGGTTATCGAGACCTTGGTACACTTTAGAGAAGTTTCAGAGAGCTTAGAACCCAAACAGAAGAGAAAGAAAAATTCACAGGCGAGCTGCAGACGAAGAAGAAGAAGAACACAGAACAGCACCTTAGAGCAGTCGCAGGAACCGTCACCTATTCTTTCATAATCAAGCTCTTTTGTAACAATTCCAACAATTAATAGAGTTCGCAACAGTTCTGTTAAAGGTTTCTCTGTAACAGTGACTTCTGTAACAATTATATCTGTTATAAACTCGCTGTTTTACACCTTTTCTCCCTTTTAATCAACTTTTGAGCAACAAACATGTATTTTTAGCAAGTGATTAATATGAGGAGCTAAACCCCTTTGTTGAGGCGACGGAGGAAGCCATTTTTCCAATTACTATGTGGTAATTTCTATTTAATTAATTTTTGCAATCTCTTTTATGATTATTTGCACTGAACTGAAATTGAATATATGATTCTGATTAAGTGGTTGTGTTCTCAATTGATGGGTCATGTTTAGGTTAAGTCTTTTGATGATCCATGCTTTCGATTTACAACTATTGTTTTGAGAATATACTTGTCTAGGCGAAAATATTAGAATCACTTTAAACGTAAAGAGTTGCATGAATATTGATGAGATTAAATCACATAGAAATTGGAGATTGGTGGAATCCCGAGTCTCAGTGCTTTTAAAATCTTGATAACAACATCGTCTTGAGTTTTCTATTTTAAAATATAATTCTAAAATCAAATCTCTACAAGTCTTTAACGAACCACTTTTCTTACCACTGTAAAAACTACATCAATTTTTGACGCCGCCGACGCGGACTTGTATTTAGGTTTAGGTTTTAGATTTTTTTTGTTTTTATTCTTTGTTTAATTTAATTAGAATTTTATTTTCTAAATTTTACTTTGGTATTTTTTGTTTTTGGTATGCAGGATTGACTCTAAGCTAAAGTTGGAAAGTCAGACTTGCTTGCCATAAAAGGAGAAAGCCGAAGATTTTATTTTTAAGGACTTTTATTTATTCGTTTTTTTTTCCTTTTGGACTTGTAATTTTCTTTGATTTAGTTGTTTGTTATTATTTAAAAAACACACACTTGCACACACCAATTGCATTTTCGTTCGGCACCGATTTTAGGAAAACAAGTGGTTTAGTACGGTGAACCCTCTGTGCGTTATCATCCGAAACACCACAAACCTCAGCCTCGTACCTTTGGGTATATTTTGTTGTGGTAACCCAAGCCTACCTAAATTAGTTAGCCCAGCATTTGCATGTGCATAGTTTTTGGTTGAATTTTTGTATGCCAGAACGTAAGAGAGACGCTCTAGGACGGTTTATGCGTGAAAAACCTACAAGTGATATTTTAGGAAACAAGAGTCTTGATTACCTTAATCTATAGAGTCCTATTTTTGAACGTCGTGATTTTACTGAGGAGAGAATCCCTATTACTCAAGTAGAGCCAGAAATGGCAACTTTGAAAGCTTTGTTAAATCCGACTAGGATTACTCGTCCCTCGTGTATCAGGTTAGCAGAAACTGAAGCAAATTATGAACTTAAACCTGGAACCTTACAGATGCTCCCAATCTTTTTAGGGAAAGAAAATGAAAACCCCTATTTCCATGTTAGGGACTTTGAGGAAATTTGTAGTGCCCTAAAGATTAGAAACCTTGATGATGATGCTTTGAAACTTAGGTTATTCCGTTTTTCCTTGAAAGATAAAGCTAAATCGTGGATATATAGTTTGGCTTCCGGGTCAATCGAAACATATGAACAACTTACATCTGCCTTTTTGAACAAGTTTTTCCCTAGGCACAAAACATCGTCTATTAGGACGCAAATCTGCACGTTTTCTCAACAGGAGGGAGAATCTTTGTATAGGTATTTGGAAAGGTTCAATGATTTATTAGCCCAATGTCCTCATCATGGTTTAGAAAAGGTTAGGTTAGTTCAGATCCTTTATGAGGGTTTAGATTATTCCATTACAACCATAGTGGAAGTTATGTGTACGGGTGGGTTTGAAAACCAAACAGGTGATGCGGCGATGACATTTTTGAATGAAATCGCCGAAAAGACCCAACAATGGGAAAATAATAAGGAACCCCAGAAAAAAATTCTCCTAGGTAGAGGAAACGTTAATAGGGTAGAAAGAGGCTGTGAATCAGATGCCAAAATTGCAGCAATAGCTAAAAGGTTAGAAGCTTTGGAAGTGGGTCACACTAGTAGTCGAGTGGAGCCTTTTTTGGAAGGCCCGATTATGGAAGAGCAAGACAATGCTCTTTACAATAACACTATATTCGATAATTCTCAGAAGTTCGACCCATATTCAGAAACTTATAACCCTGGTTGGAGAAACCATCCAAACCTTTCATGGTCTAAGGGCCAGAGCCAAGGTCATTTTAGTTTTTCTAATGCCCCCCCAGGTTTTGGATATACTAAGAATCCTTCAGGACAAGCTCAGTTTCAGAATCAGTCCGATAAGAAAATTTTAAGTCTAGAGGAAACTCTCGCCTCGTTTATTCGAAACACTGAAAAGATGCACCAATCATTTTCACAAAGCGTAGAAGCTAGTAACAGGATAGGGCAAGAAAATAGTCAAGTTATTTCCGAGTTAAAAACACAGGTTATTCTGATAAATGAGTTCTTGAGAGAAAAAGGTAGGTTCCCTACACAACCCAACCCTATAGGAGTTCATGAAATAGGTGCAAAACCAACAAATCAGCTGAATTCTATTAGCACCCTTAGGAGTGGTAGAGTTGTAGACAATAAGGTAACCATGCTCGATAGTGAGCATACTGTAGTTCACCCCTCAGGACCATCCATAGCTGAGGGGACTGATAAAATCTCTGATGATGCCAATTCGGTTTCTGAGAGGCCCTATTTTATGCCTAGAGCCGCATTTCCCCAGTTACTAGTACCAACAAAGAGTGAATCCAACTTTAATGACCTAATGGAGGTTTTAAGAAAGTTACCACAAACCTTCCGTTATTAGAAGCAATTAGGCAGCTGCCGGCTTATGCCAAGTTCCTTAAGGATATGTGTACGCGAAAGAGAAAGTTTAGTGTCCCTAAAAAAGCCTTTTTAGCTAGTCATGTAAGTTCGATCATTCAGAACCCCACAACTCCTAAGTATAAAGACCCAGGTGCGCCTACCATTGCTTGCACGATAGGAAAACAGCGGGTAGAAAAAGCTTTACTGGACTTAGGAGCTAGTGTAAACTTACTTCCGTACCATGTGTACTTACAACTAGGACTTGGTGAATTGAAACCTACCAAGATAACACTGCAGTTAGCTGATAGGTCTGTTAAAATTCCTCGTGGTGTGATAGAATATTTTCTTATTGAGGTCGACAAGTTTATTTATCCTGTGGATTTCGTGGTCTTAGATACCCAACCTGTCCCTGACCCAGAGAACCAGATACCTGTGATTTTAGGTCACCCATTTTTAGCTACGTCTAATGCGATCATAAACTGTCGAAATGGTATTATGAATCTATCTTTTGGCAATATGACTATTGAGTTGAATATTTTTAATGTTAATAAGCTACATTCTGAGTTAGATGACACGTGCATTGAAGAGGTGAACATGATAGGAACCTTAGTTCAGGAGTCATTACCAAACATCGTAACGGAAGATCCGTTAGAGAGTTGTCTATCCTATTTTAGCCTGGATTTCGATGATGATAGCAATATTGAACAAGTAAATGCTCTATTGGATTTTATTCCTGTGTTAGATACTGATAAATAGAACAAGTAAATGCTCTATTGGATTCTATTCCGAGTCTACCTTAATCTCTTGTTTAGAAGAGACCCATAAGTTGGACCCTGAATATGCATTTTTAGGCCCATCTGAGACATTGCATGTGTTTATAGCTTCATATTTGGATAGTGATCAGGAGAGTAGGCCATTGACCGTGCTTCAAAACAATAGGGAATCTTTAGGGTGGACACTAGCGGATTTTAAGGACATAAGTCCTACAGTACGTATGCATCAGATGCATTTAGAGGATGAACCATCTGATTATAACTTAGATAAAGCAATTGACCTTTTTCAGGAACCTGGTGGTCTAGAAATTAGGAATATTGTGACTAGTCTATTTAGAGACACCCAAAATTCTAAGTTTGGGGGCGGACTTGAAATATATGCCTCTACCATTTAAAAAGAGTATCTTCATATGGAAGTTCAGTTATTAAAAACCCATCCTCTGGTTGATGTGGTTTATCCAAGCTATGATAACCAAATTGACTTTGTTTTCCCACCATATATTTTTCTTCCAATTGTAGGAACGTCTGAGTTTGAAATATGTCAGTTACTAAGTTTTAAGACTAAGCCTAATTATTTTAGGAGATTAGAATCGACACATTTGCTTGAGAATGACCACGACTTTCATTATGGTCAACAGTGTGAGTCAACTCTGATTGACTTTGAGGATCCCCAATTATTCAGGTTATTATTGTGTGCTGCAAAGTTCTTAGTTGAGTTTTACCAGACTCTACAGCCTGAATCGGATCATTTTACTGAGGAAATTCAACCCAAATAGGTTTACCTAAACCCATTTATAGAGCCTGAACCCGAACTACAACTAGATATAGTGATCTTAAAAAAAATATTGGATAAGGTTATGCTCGGCTTGTTCATTCTTTTGGTCAATTGTTGTTTCCTTTTACTTGTGTCAGCTCTATTTGGTTTTGACAATCCAGAGTTGTTCCGGTTATTGATATATGATTCTATGAGGTGATTAATTCTTTCTTACGTCCGGCTGAAGACTTTAAACTTAGCACTTCTTGGGAGGTAACCCATGCTCATGCAACACGGTAATATCTTTCCTTAATTTGCTTCAAATGGTAACAATTTCTCCTTGTTCATGTGTTTTAATTTTATCTTTAGAACATTGAGGACAATGTTAGATTTAAGTTTGGGGGTATGGGAGAAACTTTTTAGTTGCATTATTAAACTCCAGAGCCTAGAAATTTATGCTTATTAAGGATGGCACTAACCAATCTAAGCGGATGGAAGCATTTTGATTGTAGGAGTTGAGGAACCAATCTGATTAAATGGAAACATATAAAGAGTCTATTCATAAAAGCACAGAGCTCAGGTGTTAGAAATAACATGGTAGTTTCGCCATATCTCGTTGAGTCCTTTTCACTTCTGTTTTTATTCTGTTTGCTTTAAAATATGTTTCTCTAAGTGATTAGGTGGGGATCACAATTCAAGTTGTTACCACTGCTAGGGTGAAATAGAGTGATTGAGATACCAAAAAAAATAAAAAAAGTGAAAAAAAAAAGTGAAAGAAAAAGAAAAAGAAAATGAGACCAGACCATCAGACGAAACGGAATAAAGTGTTCAATAAAATCGACCGTTGGTTCCCTTGTATATGCCAAACGAGTTGATCTAGAATTAGGATTATCGACCACTGGTTCCCTTGTATATGTCAGTTGTGTTGATATTAGTCAGACGAGTATCTCAGTCCATTAGGATAGGTTCATTTTGGCAGTGGCCTTCAGACAGATATGAGAAACACCGTTCATCTAGTCAACATCAAAACTATCTATGTTTTTCTATATCCATCGTCTTAATCAATCAATGTGATTTGTTGACTCCGGATATTGATGTCCATAGTGCGACTATCTGAGTAGAGCTCTGTCACTTATATATGAATTTTAGTATGCTTGAGTGCAAACTCGTGTACATCAATTGGAATTTCGCATCAGGGTACTTCCTCTTGTAGTCAATAAGTATGCCAACCAAGGAGATTCTTTAGTGCCTTCCAAGGTTCTGCGTATATAGCTAGGGTCTGGAGTGTAAAGGTTTTGTGGGTATATCTCTTGTAAGCCCTCTCGAGACTATAACTCAGCCACTAGGGCCACCTAGGGGTTTAAAGGCTTGTTGCATACGCTAAATGCAACTGACGATGCCTGCGACAGTGATTTAGGATTTTATTTTCTAGATTTGATTTGCTCGAGGACTAGCAAATAATAAGTTTTGGGGTATTTGATAGACGCATTTATGTGTCTATTTTGTTCTCGATTTTGTATATTTTTAGTACCCATTTTTGTACTTATTTGATTATTTTATGTTTTTGTAGGTATTTTTGAAGAAATAAGCTTTCGCGGCAAGATTGGCTCGAAAAGTGGTATTTGGACCCTCAGGAGGAATTATTAAAAACACCCCAGAAATGCATTTAGAGGCACCCGAAGGGCAACTGCTAAATGGACCCCAGCAGAGGATAAGGGGTACCCAAATTACTATCGGCACCCATCAGCAGGATAAGGGGAAACCATCTTCCTTATTTGAATTCCTGGTTTTGGCGGGAAAATGGTTTTCCACGAGCAGAACTTAGGGTTCGATTACTAGAGGGATTATAACGCGATTCAATTGCTATATTTAGTTGGGCTGGACTTGACTGAGTTAAAAGTACCTGGTTTGGCATGGACTTGGACTGGATAATTGAGAAAAGAGTTGCAGCGAAGGTTTGAAATTCAGGGTTCGAGTTCGGTTGAATTTTAATGTGACTCAATCGCAGTTTTCGGCTAGAATAGATGTGATTCGACAATACAGGGATGATATGTCCCATAGATTCGATAAAAGAGGGATGAGTTCACCGGTTTGATAAAACGGGGAAGAAACAGGGTTAACGGGAATTTTTGTGGTTTATGTTTGGAATATACATGACAGAATGGATAACGAAAACTCAGCCAAGATTTTATCTACCTAATATAGAGAATTTGGAATGATTTAGAAGACGTGTGAAGGGGTCATAGGGAGGTGTGTACACATATATCTCACTATCAGACACGTGTATATAAAGAGGCACGTGGAAAGCATGCAGGCCAAAAACATCGAAACATGATGGGTCACGAAACACCAAATAAACCCCGAGGAGTTACTTTATCTCATCCCCAAAAGAGAAGCCAAGATCAACGGTGGAGAGAAAGTTAGCTGACACGGACTGACAGGGGCAGAAGACACTTGTCTGACACGAGCAGACCCCTCAACTACCCACATTAAACACTCCGAGCAGTGTACGTGTCGACCAACCTGTGGAACGAGCGAGGATGCCTCTGCGGGATCAAGGGCGAAACGCAGACCTCCGCGCGATGGACGCAAGGACACAAGAAGATAAGGTTCCAACGGTCTTCAGAGATGGGACCCACGTTCTAACCTTATAAATACCCAATCTCCACCAAGAGGAAGGGGGGATCGAAAAAACATCAGGAAGGGAAGGAGAGAGAGAGAGAGAGAGAAATAGCAAAGGTAGGTTAATCCCTGAGAGGAGAGAAACATGTAAACCCCAAAAATCATTCAACTGTTCGTGTAACCGTGAAGAACATAGTAGAACAACAAATCCCGTGGATGTAGGCCTTAGTGCTGAACCACGTAAACCTTGGTCTTATTTACATTTCAGCACTTTACATTCATTTAGCTCCACACGTGTTTGCTTATGTGTTTTGTTTTCCTTAATACTTATATCCCATGCACAAACGCCACGCCTGGAGTGGTTGGAGGAGGCCATGATAAACCCGAAGGTTTTGAGCCAATGAATCAACACCAGGGTACCATCATCATAATCTCCTTAGATGTTAAAGATTGATTGTGAGCGTTCGGACACGCACGTGGTTCGTGTGCTCACAAGAGGAAAACCCGTAGCTTGGCAGGGAAGAAAATAAGAAGATTTTCACGAGATTTTAAGGCATTTGGTGTAAAAGGGGCTGTACGAGTTCTAGGGAGGTTATCGAGACCTTGTACACTTTAGAGAAGTTTAAGAGAGCTTAGAACCCAAACAGAAGAGAAAGAAAAATTCACAGGTGAGCTGCAGAACGAAGAAGAAGAAGAACACAGAACAACACCTTAGAGCAGTCGCAGGAACCGTCACCTATTCTTTCATATTCAAGTAACAATTTCCAACAATTAATAGAGTTCGCAGCAGTTCTGTTAAAGGTTTCTCTGTAACAGTGACTGTTGTAACAATTATATCTGTTACAAACTCGCTGCTTTACACCTTTTCTCCTTTTTAATCAATTTTTGATCAACAAACATGTATTTTGAGCAAGTGATTATATGAGGAGCTAAATCCCTTTGCTGAGGCGACGGAGGAAGCCATTTTTCCAATTACTATGTGGTAATTTCTATTTAATTAATTTTGCAATCTCTTTTATGATTATTTGCACTGAACTGAAATTGAATATATAATTCTGATTAAGTGGTTGTTTCTCAATTGATGGGTCATGCTTAGGTTAAGTCTTTTGATGATCCATGATTTCGATTTACAACTATTTTTTTGAAAATCTACTTGTCTAGGCGAAAATAGTAGAATCACTTTAAACGTAAAGAGTTGCATGAATATTGATTAGATTAAATCACATAGAAATTGGAGATTGGTGGAATCCCGAGTCTCAGTGCTTTTAAAATCTTGATAACAACATCGTCTTGAGTTTTCTATTTTAAAATATAATTCTAAAATCAAATCTCTACAAGTCTTTAACGAACCACTTTTCTTACCACTATAAAAACTACATCAACGATGTTCATCGATTGAAGACGAAGATATATTAAGGAGAACTTGGAGGAACTTCATCAACAAAAGGTATGTGGAGACTAAAAGTTATCTATCGCTCAGAAGTCTATTTTATTCTATCTCCTATTGAGACTAAGTCGTATAGCTATACAGACTTTTACATTATACACATTTGATTTCGAGTTGAGTTTAACTCGCTTATATCTTTTTCGGAATATGTGTTAGAAGCTTTTTTCTTTAGCTACATTCATCACTATTCCGAGTTTAGTTGGAAACAATTTATTTGTTGGAAACTAAATAATGAGTCAAAAGATGATCATGTGTGAAAATTGCCTTGAAACATCTTACATGATTTGTGTGAGACAGTCATTTGATGTCGACTCGGAATGTTTCGTATTGATCATCCGATCACTTGAAAATTACTTATAAGATAATTTTGTGTGAGACACCTATTTCGTCTTCTAAGGATGTTTCAGTGATTGAAATGAGAGTTTAGAACAATTAACCATTGTCTGGATATAGCACGGTATGCATACCAGTATGCAAACTGTTGTGGTATGATTCAGGTCCGGAAACAAAGTTTGCATACCAGTATGCGAACGGTTTTAACTGTTAAAGTCCAGGAACCAAGTTTGCATACCAGTATGCGAACGGTTCTACCTGAGTTAGGTCCGGGACGACAGTATGCATGCCGGTTTGCGAACTGTCGGACAAGACCAAAGTCCGGAACTTAAGTTTACGTACCCGCTTGCAAACTAAGTTGGTTTAAGTTCTAAATCGGTTAAATATGATTTCATACTCATGAACAAATACATATATAAATTAAGGAATGCGGTCTTTGCAAACCGTGTCTTAATGTTAATGAACTGATTCTTTTAATCTATCTTACTTGTTTCAATTGTGTTTTGTATACTTCAATGAGAATATAAACAATTGAACAATTCTATGGGTAACACAATTAGATTCATTTGATTATCATTTGATCTAGAAGTGTTAGATGAATGTGGTTAACACAAAAGTGTTCATATGGCTAACTTTGGTTAACTATTGTTGAGCCAACTCAATATACACGTTTAGGTACGGTTACGCTTATCTAAATGAAGGTATATTTCATTTGTGTGTAACAAGCTAAGACCATCTAACGATGGAGAGATATTTCTTTGGTTTTAAGCAAACTTAGCTTGAATCTTAAATCAGGATTTCATCTAACAGTGATCCCTTGGTCCTAACGAACACGAAGAATGGATGGAATCTCCTGTCATCTTCGATGCCGAGGATATCGAAGAAGATATGGAAGACCATAATGATCCCTTGGTCCTAACATTACCAGTAGCTGGATGTAACCTCAAAAAGATCCTCATAGACGGGGGAAGCTCTGTAAATGTCCTATTCTATGATGCATTCAAACGGATGAAGCTCCAGGATGAACAGTTGATGACCTCTTATCACACCATCTACGGATTCAATGGAGCAGCCACGAAGCCCTTGGGAGACATCGTGTTACAGGTCAACGCAGGGCCCATGAAACTGGATACCCGATTCAGTGTGGTGGACACCCCTTCCCCCTACAACGCAATTATTGGACGACAATGGGTACACAAGCTCAAAGGAGTTGCGGCAACATACCACCAATACCTCAGATTTCCAACACCTGAGGGAATAATGGAGATCAAGGGAGATCGAATCGCTACGCGAGAATGCCAGGCCACTCAGGATCATATCAACAATGAGCAAGAAGAGCAGCGAAAAATCCGAAGAGTAAGAAATCAAGAAACCGCGAAAGAAAGCCGTAGACCTATTCCTTAAGGAAACTACAGGAAAAGGCTTGACGAAAGATGTAATGTCCAAGGCTCGGAAACAAGTACCTCAACAACCAGCGAAGAGCAGAAACACGCTAAATAGCAATTAAAGAGCGCCCCAGTCCTCGGAAACCCGAAGCCTGTGTTCACACCAGTAGAACCCATAAAGGAAATCAACATAGGAACGGAAGAAGACCCGAAGATGGTCAAAATTGGGACCATCATGGACGAAGGAGAGAGAACATTCCTTAACCAAATTACTTAAGGAATATGCGGATGTGTTCGCCTGGAAGTTAGGAGATATGCCGGGGATTGACCCAAAAGTAATCCAACATGAACTACGCATCAAACCGGGCACACCCCCGTTCAGGCAGAAAATACGAAAAGTGGCTCCAGAATATCATGAGGCGGTAGAAACAGAACTTCGGAAGCTACTAGATGCAGGATTTATCAAGGAAGTCAATACCCTACCTGGATCTCCAACATGGTCATTGTTCCTAAGAAAAATGGAGGGGTTAGAATATGCATCGACTTTACTAATCTCAACAAGGCATGTCCAAAGGACAGCTATCCCCTGCCGAGCATAGATCAACTGGTTGAAGCAGTTGAAGGTACGAAGAGCTGTCATTCATGGACGGATATTCTGGTTACAACCAAGTAGCCCTGGCAGAAGAAGATCAGCCACACACAGCGTTCTATACCCCACATGGCCTTTATTGCTATACCAGAATGCCTTTCGGGCTCCGAAACGCAGGGGCAACATACCAAAGGATGGTCGATGCTATCTTCAAGCCATGGATTGGAGGAACCCTAGAAGTCTACGTGGACGACATGCTCGTCAAAAGCAAGCTGCGTAAAAATCACCACCAGGACCTGAGGAATATCTTCGAAGCAATGAGACAGCATCACATGAAAGTGAATCCGGAGAAATGTACTTTCGGTGTCACCTCGGGGAAGTTCCTCGGGTATCTGGTGACGAAAAGGGGCATCGAGGTAGACCCAGCTAAGATTCAAGCCATAGTAGAGATGCCGTCCCAAAGAATCTGAAGGAAGTGCAGAAGCTCAATGGGTCCATAGCAGCGTTGGGCAGATTTATTGCACGGTCTCGGACAAATGCAAACATTTCTTCAATATTCTTAAAAAAGGGAGCAGGTTCGAATGGACCGCGAATGCGAGGAAGCATTCCAAAAAATCAAAGAACATCTAGCTTCAATCCCGATCCTGCAGAAGAACCAGACCCTGATGAAGTTTTGGCACTGTACATAGCAGCAACGGAGGACGCAGTCAGCGCGGTATTAGTCAAAACCAATACAAAGGTAGAACAGCCTATCTATTACGTCAGCAAGACACTCAATTCCGCGGAAAGAAATTATACTAAGATTGAACAACTCATCCTCGCACTGGTATGGGCTACCCAAAAACTGAGAACCTACTTCCTAACTCACCTCGTCAGGGTACCATGCAAAGCACCATTGGAAGCAGTCCTCAAAAGCACGGGAAAAGTGGGCCGAATAGCCAAATGGAACACCCATCTGGACCAATTCAACATCATTCATGAAATTCAACATTCTCAGAAGTCCCAAGTGCTGGCAGATTTCTTAGCAGACCTCCCCCTAGACAACGACGAAGAGATTAAGGGAATACCAGAAGCCGAGGAAGAAATCAAGGATCCAATGGATATCCTCGAACCTGCGAGTCATAGACAATGGGAAGTCTTTGTCGACGGATCTAAAAATAAGGAAGGAGCAGGAATAGGTATTGTCATTATCACCCCAACTGGAGAAAGGATTATACAGGCACTTAGATTGGAATTCAAAGAGCATACCAACAACATTGTTGAATACGAAGCTGTCGTACATGCCCTACGTATAATAATAGAGATGGGGGTAACCGATGTAAGGCTGACAAGTGATTCGCAGCTTGTCATACGGCAAATGGGCTCGAGTATAATGTGTACGATGACACCTTTCAGCTTACATGGCCTTGGTCCAAACATTGGCATCACAAATCCCGAACATTAAGTTCCGGCACTTATGCAGAAGGGACCTCAGGCACGCGGATGCCCTAGCATATATATCCATGCTGAGGGATAAAAATGCCGAAGTATTAAAATAGCAAGGGTATACGAGCCTTCGATTGCATCTCAATTCTCCTTCGCTACCAATCAAGATGTGATGGAAGAAAATATCGAAGACCAGGTAGGAGAAGACATCCATAATGACTTTGATGAAGAAGACATCCTGTCAAGAGCAAATCAAGACGAAGACTTCAGCAACGAAGATGACTGGAGGGTGACAATACATGCCTTTCTCGAAAAAGGAAGCTTACCTGCGGATCGGAAACAAGCTAGGAAGATGCTCTCCAAAGTGGGAAGATATGATCTTCGGGAGGGGGTCCTGTATAGAAATCCTTCCTTGGACCATTACTACGCTGCTTGTCCCGGAAAGAGGGGCATCGAATTCTAAATGATATCCATTATGGTGACGCGGGGAATCATAGCGGCATGAGATCACTAGCTGACAAGGCAAAAACGCAAGGATATTACTGGCCGACATGATACAAGATGCGAGGATGTCCCGACGATGTGAAGAATGTCAGCGCTTCGCGAAAAAAATCCACGCGCCGGCAACAATGTTAAACTCTGTCGATAGCCCGTGGCCATTTGCAAAATGGGGCGTAGACATCGTCGGGCCTTTCATCGAAGGATCAGGGAAGAGACGATTTTTGATAGTAGCCACGGACTACTTCAGTAAATGGGTGGAGGCTAAGGCCTTGGCCAGGATCAGAGACGCGGATGTGTTCACTTTCATATTCCAGAACATCATTTGCAGATTTGGTATACCTGCTGAAATTGTATCTGATAACGGCAAGCAATTACAGGGAAAAAATATAGACATGCTCTTCGACACTTCAAAATAAGAAAGAACAAGTCCACCCCCTTATACCCTCAAAGCAACGGACAAGCGGAAGCTACCAACAAGACCCTCGCCCTTATACTCAAAAAACAATTAGACGAGCATAAGGGAAGATGGTGCGAACAACTGCACAATGTCTTATGGGCATACAGGACAACACGAAGATCCGCTACCGGGGAATCCCCGTTTCTTCTAACTTATGGAGCTGAAGCAGTCATACCTACGGAAATCCTCATGCCAACCACGAAGACCGAAGCTTGGGAGAAAAACCTCACAACAGATATGATGTTAGAAAGGTTGGACGACTTGGAAGGAAGAAGGGAAGTAGCATTGCAAAAGATGGAAAATTATCAACGAAGACTAGCAAGGGAGTACAACAAAAAGGTAAAGCTACGGAATTTTGTAGAGGGACAGTATGTGTTGAGAACAATCCCACGGTATCAGCAAGAAAAGAAATGGGGAAAGTTAGCACCTACATGGGGAGGACCTTTTATGATCCACGACATTGCGGGTAACGGTTCCTACTACCTTCGTAATCTAAAAGGCGAGGTCCTCCGGCATCCTTGGAATGCTAAATGGCTCAAACCATACTTCCCATAGAAGCAACGCAGATTTGAATCTGCTTGGAGTGTACCAGAAGAAGAAGGGAGCCTGACCGCTCCACATGTTTCTATCTCTGGAAGAGGAATTGCAGACCTCAACTTATCAATCAAACAAGCTTTCAAATTATCAAGTCAGTGGAATCTACCTACAATATTGGGGAAAGTAGTTAATCTACAATCTCTCAGGGCTCCCCCATCAGTGTCCATAAGTGTAGGACCAGGGGGAAGGCACCCAGCAGAAAGAGATACCCAACCAATCTTAAGGCAACGGGTCGACGGAATGGGTGCGTAAATATTTTAATCCCATATCCTAGAACGTTGCCCCGGCCCCCACCGTCTGGGAATCCTCTGGCCCAGGATTCGCCAGCGGGGTGACAGGTCTCAAGACGATCACGAAGGTACCTTCCTTCAGTATCGCACTCAAAAACACTTAAAAACTTTTGTTTTGTTTTTCACAAATACTTAAAATAAAAACAAAACAACATTGTAGGTATATCAAGAAGAGGATTCATTTCATAAAGGGTGATTACAAGAAGTGAAAGGCCAAAGTCAAGGATACACAATCAAAAAATATTCCTTTTACAGGATCATCAGCAAAAAATATCCTTGTTACATGATTACAAAAAGTATAATGATGCCGCGGATCCTACAAACGCTGCGATCTCTACCTAAGTGGCGGCCCCATCGGCAGGATTATTCCGAAGACTTGATGGGACGCTCCCACCAGAAGAGGGCCCGAGGAGCTGGGCAAGGCAGAAGGAACGGGACGACGAGGATAGTTCTTCACGAGACCATGTTCATTCCTTAGGCCAAGTTCTATCCTCTCCAGCATCTTGTTCGTCTCCTCAGCCAATTGACAACGAGCCTTGTGTTTAATAACTGTTGTCCGCTGTTGGGCTTGGGATAATAACGAAGATAGCCGATTCACTTCTCAGAAGCAGCACCAACGGCCTCCTCGCGGGTTGCTGCTAAATTCTTGAAGTGATTGGTCTGTTCTTCCTGCTGCGCTAAGGAGATTGAGCCTTTTCAAGTTTTTCATTTGTGACGCGAAGGCGTCCCTCGAGCTCTGAAAAAGACAACACCACGGAGTTAGCGTAGAAAAAAACAAGGTCACACTCGATGAAATGGGATTATACCTTCGACACAAGCCGAAGCCTCTTCATACTCATTAACAACCGCATCTCGCGCTTCATCAAGATGATCATATTCCGCGGATAATTTCTTATAGTCTAGTTGAAGGTTGGTGAGAGTAAATTGACAGGCATCTAATTCTACCTGCTTCATCGAGTCCATATGACGAAGGTGGTCGACCTCTTTATTTATCTCTGAGACCCCTTTGCTGAGTCTGTACATGCACACTTCGAGATTCCTCTCAGACTCAGCATGACGAGCTACGTCGGCACGAGACGCGGAAAGAGCATTGCTGAGAGCGTAGACTTCAGCACGAGCATCTCTTTCTCTGGCAAGACAGAGCATATTATCCTGGACCCCTGAAAGAGGAATGGATCGAGCCGTCTGTAATTCTTCTTCCAACGCTGAATCCTAGATTCCAACAAGGAAGTGCGCTCACGGGCTTCCCGCAGATTATCACGGGTCCACAGCAGTGTGCCATTAAATAAAGCACGATCATGGTTGTACAGATTTTGCATGTCGACCATCTGAACATGCCGCGCGCGCCATACCTCAGCCCGAGCATCCCATTTCTTAGCTTCACTCTTAATTTTCTCAACCAAATCTCTAATACGAGATTTTTGCCGAACTCTTTCGTTTCGAAGCCATATCAGCTCGGGGACGCCACCCACTGGAGATAGGGTGGGGAGACTCAGACAGAACAACTAAGAGATAAAAGAATGACGACATACGGCGAGGGAAAAGAACCAAACCTGTGAAAGTGGAAACTTGGCTACGAGTTTGCTCTAACTCAGCGCGCACTGCAACAAGTTCTGACGAAGATCAGCCTCTGCTTCACCCAGCTTTTCTTTCTCCTTAAGGCTTTTCTTCAGCTCTTCATTTCCACCTCAGCCGCAGATAATTCCTTTTCTCGTGACGAAGCTTAGCCTCGAGCTTCAGAGATTTCGCTTTGAAGAACTGATACAGCACGTGGTTACAATGCTCGCTCCTCATCATCTACACATCAAGATGACAAAACATTATTTCACCGAAGCGTCTGATCGTCACGTAGAAGTATGTACGAAAATTTACCTCCAGCACACGCTGCTGCGGAAAGCCATATTGATACCCGTCGGCGATGGCCATCATATCGGCAACGGAAGTAGGAGGCTCCGGCACGAGGGTAGCTTCGGGAACAGTCAACCTTTTTCCCCAGGCTTCAGACACCTGCGCCTTAGACATCTCCATCATGCGACGGGTATACGCGGTTGATTCCTTTTCCCCAGCAACACAGGAGCGGGATGAGAGACAAACAGAAGATTCTTTTCCTTAAACCAATCCATGATGGCGTCCTCACCCTCAGACGTCGGCGACTGGGGAAGACTATCAGGGCGTCAACGACAGATTTTCCTTCTCTGACTCGACCCCCTCAGCATGTTGCTCCTCCGCGCCTACATGCACAGCAGGCTCCTCCGCACCAACATCTTCTACAGTAGCATCCCCATTACCATCACCACCAAGAACATCCCAATCATCATTGGGGGAAAGTAAAGAGAAGTCCTCGGGAAAATCGAGGGCTTCGTCAAAGAACTCCCCCGTGGAATACATCCGATCAAAAGAAAATTCTTGAGAAGTGGGAAGGGTATCCGCGACATCACCAGCAGGGACGGAAACATCCCCGATGACAACGTCATCAGCCATCACACTTTGTTCCTTCCTTCATCACCAGCGTGACCAGCGAAGACCTCTTCCGACATTGATAGGGGAGGTACCAGTACGTTCCTCCCCATCTGTAATCTCGTCCTCAGCAAACTCTTCGTTCACTGGACTAGTAACTTCTTCTTGGGCCTCAACCTCGCCCATCACCGTAGTAGAAGACTGCTTCGGCCTAATCTTTTTCTTCTTCAATACCTGAAACCAACACCACAAAAGAATTATTTTTCCCGTCTGATGGAAGTTCTAAAAAAGAAGCGCAGCTAGAATCTGCGTACCTGAGCAGCTGAGATATTCTTCGGTGGGAGTATAGCACCGGAACCATCCTCCTCGTCTCCCTCTACGACGTCCAGGGCATAAGGAAAATTCATGCCCGCAAAGTTCAGACGCCAGGGGCAGAAATCTCCATAGCGAACAGGAGGAGATTCGCGCGGCTTACTATTCTCGGTAGGCCGCCAACCGCGGGGACCAGGAATCCAACCGTAAGCCCACGGACCAACTATCTCGATAACGGTGGCGTGCCACTCGTAGTCATGATCGCGCTTGATCCTCTCTCGCCGGGGAAGAGTTTCCGACGACTGGACGCCTCCGTGCCAGGAACATACTTCAGCTTGGCATCGCTGACCTCATTTAACAGACGAATCTCGCCTCGAGGAGCAGGGAGATTCCGAAGGCTGACACTCCACGGCTTGCGATTCCTACTATTGACGTAATCCCGAAGGAGTTATTGAAATTCTCAGGAGTATACCATTCCTTCTCCATGGGATTGGGGACGTAACAAGTCATCGACGTTTCCCCCTTACTCCGCAGATAGCATTCCTTCAGGGCGCGGAGATAATTCCCCGATAGTTGGGATACGGAACGGCTATGAGTATTGGTGGAAGAACCCTCACGACTAGCGAGCACGTCGTAGTAGAAGGAATCACCGATTTGTACAACGGCAGCATCAGACCAGCTCGAATGCCCCAACCGTCGTTAACAAATGAAATTCATCGAATTCGTACTTGGAGATAAGCTCATACGTAATATCATCCTCAGGGGCATAGAAACGAACCCCGAAGGCTTGAAGCTCATGCTTTTCCTTGAATATTTCAAGATCGATATGCTTGAAGGTTACTTTTTTCCTGCTAACAGAGACACTGCGTATCAAGGGAGCAGCCTCATCCTCCTCGGCGGGGCCGGATGAACTAACGAACGCTTCCGAAGCTTTTCTCTTCACGGGGGGATTCTTTGAAGATTCAACCCTAGGAGCTACGCCTTCGTATTCTTCCCTTTAAAAGTTGGAGAAGACCGTAGATGATGCTCGGGCACTAACGAACGTAGAGGAGGAATGTCAAAAGCAACAGCGCGGGGCGGAGCCTGCGTACTCCTAGTATCATCACGAGGACGAGCCACTGAGCGATCAAAGACTCTTCGAGAACCAGACGGAATTATCGGGGAATCTCTTCCCTAGAGGACGAGGCTTTCGCTCCAGAAGAAACTCGACTCCGACGAACATCATTGAGACTCTCGACGCGGAGGAGATCTCGATAACCCAGAATCAGGAGTCTGATAAGTAGGCCGCGGACGGTCAGACATGGCTGCGGAAAGAATAAAATCAAGAACAAGTTACAAAATCAAAATACCAAAATCAAAAAACACATCCATAGCAATACAACCACGATAACGTAGCAACCCTAAAATTAGTATACATGCTCAATATTTCACCCTCGAAGTAATGGCTTCCTTAATTTAAGATGAAGAACAGGGGCAAACTAGTATGCAAGCATCAGAAGAAGTTCTTCATCACAAACAAGGAACAACAGTAGCAGAAAATTCACAATCAACACAGCATAAAACGGTGGAAATAAAGAAAAGAAAAACTTACCGGCAAAAACAGCAGTAGAAGAAACAAACAGGAGAAGCGGGCGTGGTTAATGCTAAGGTGGAGAGAATTTAAGATCACAGGTGCAATGAAGACTGACAGAAAGTTTAAGATCACAAGTGCAATGAAGACTGACAGAGAATTTAAGGTCACAGGTTCAATGAAGACAGACAGAAAATTTAAAGGAAGAATGAAAACTGAGAGAGTGTTTAGGAAGAATGAAATTAAATTTTCCTTCTATCCTTAAAATACCCGAAAGAAAGAGAAGGAAATTAAGGGAGGAATGGGAAAACGTGCCCGTTACATAAGCAGTTAATGCACGAATAAAAGACGTGCCCAAGTATCTAGGAGAAGTTATTAGGAGTGAGAAGAATATGCGACGATAGTTTTTCTTCAAGGCACCCATTAGTCATTCAAGCCCGAAGAAAAGGGGCAAATTGTGTACACATATATCTCACTATCAGACACGTGTATATAAAGAGGCACGTGGAAAGCATGCAGGCCAAAAACATCGAAACATGATGGGTCACGAAACACCAAATAAACCCCGAGGAGTTACTTTATCTCATCCCCAAAAGAGAAGCCAAGATCAACGGTGGAGAGAAAGTTAGCTGACACGGACTGACAGGGGCAGAAGACACTTGTCTGACACGAGCAGACCGCTCAACTACCCACATTAAACACTCCGAGCAGTGTACGTGTCGACCAACCTGTGGAACGAGCGAGGATGCCTCTGCGGGATCAAGGGGGAAACGCAGACCTCCGCGCGATGGACGCAAGGACACAAGAAGATAAGGTTCCAACGGTCTTCAGAGATGGGACCCACGTTCTAACCTTATAAATACCCAATCTCCACCAAGAGGAAGGGGGGATCGAAAAAACATCAGGAAGGGAAGGAGAGAGAGAGAGAAATAGCAAAGGTAGGTTAATCCCTGAGAGGAGAGAAACATGTAAACCCCAAAAATCATTCAACTGTTCGTGTAACCGTGAAGAACATAGTAGAACAACAAATCCCGTGGATGTAGGTCTTAGTGCTGAACCACGTAAACCTTGGTCTTATTTACATTTCAGCACTTTACATTCATTTAGCTCCACACGTGTTTGCTTATGTGTTTTGTTTTCCTTAATACTTATATCCCATGCACAAACGCCACGCCTGGAGTGGTTGGAGGAGGCCATGATAAACCCGAAGGTTTTGAGCCAATGAATCAACACCAGGGTACCATCATCATAATCTCCTTAGATGTTAAAGATTGATTGTGAGCGTTCGGACACGCACGTGGTTCGTGTGCTCACAAGAGGAAAACCCGTAGCTTGGCAGGGAAGAAAATAAGAAGATTTTCACGAGATTTTTAAGGCATGTGGTGTATAAAAGGGGCTGTACGAGTTCTAGGGAGGTTATCGAGACCTTGGTACACTTTAGAGAAGTTTAAGAGAGCTTAGAACCCAAACAGAAGAGAAAGAAAAATTCACAGGTGAGCTGCAGACGAAGAAGAAGAAGAACACAGAACAACACCTTAGAGCAGTCGCAGGAACCGTCACCTATTCTTTCATATTCAAGTAACAATTTTCCAACAATTAATAGAGTTCGCAGCAGTTCTGTTAAAGGTTTCTCTGTAACAGTGACTGCTGTAACAATTATATCTGTTACAAACTCGCTGCTTTACACCTTTTCTCCTTTTTAATCAATTTTTGATCAACAAACATGTATTTTGAGCAAGTGATTAATATGAGGAGCTAAATCCCTTTGCTGAGGCGACGGAGGAAGCCATTTTTCCAATTACTATGTGGTAATTTCTATTTAATTAATTTTTGCAATCTCTTTTATGATTATTTGCACTGAACTGAAATTGAATATATGATTCTGATTAAGTGGTTGTTTCTCAATTGATGGGTCATGCTTAGGTTAAGTCTTTTGATGATCCATGATTTCGATTTACAACTATTTTTTTGAAAATCTACTTGTCTAGGCAAAAATAGTAGAATCACTTTAAACGTAAAGAGTTGCATGAATATTGATTAGATTAAATCACATAGAAATTGGAGATTGGTGGAATCCCGAGTCTCAGTGCTTTTAAAATCTTGATAACAACATCGTCTTGAGTTTTCTATTTTAAAATATAATTCTAAAATCAAATCTCTACAAGTCTTTAACGAACCACTTTTCTTACCACTATAAAAACTACATCAACGATGTTCATCGATTGAAGACGAAGATATATTAAGGAGAACTTGGAGGAACTTCATCAACAAAAGGTATGTGGAGACTAAAAGTTATCTATCGCTCAGAAGTCTATTTTATTCTATCTCCTATTGAGACTAAGTCGTATAGCTATACAGACTTTTACATTATACACATTTGATATTTCGAGTTGAGTTTAACTCGCTTATATCTTTTTCGGAATATGTGTTAGAAGCTTTTTTCTTTAGCTACATTCATCACTATTCCGAGTTTAGTTGGAAACAATTTATTTGTTGGAAACTAAATAATGAGTCAAAAGATGATCATGTGAAAATTGCCTTGAAACATCTTACATGATTTGTGTGAGACAGTCATTTGATGTCGACTCGGAATGTTTCGTATTGATCATCCGATCACTTGAAAATTACTTATAAGATAATATTTTGTGTGAGACACCTATTTTCGTCTTCTAAGGATGTTTCAGTGATTGAAATGAGAGTTTAGAACAATTAACCATTGTCTGGATATAGCACGGTATGCATACCAGTATGCAAACTGTTGTGGTATGATTCAGGTCCGGAAACAAAGTTTGCATACCAGTATGCGAACGGTTTTAACTGTTAAAGTCCAGGAACCAAGTTTGCATACCAGTATGCGAACGGTTCTACCTGAGTTAGGTCCGGGACGACAGTATGCATGCCGGTTTGCGAACTGTCGGACAAGACCAAAGTCCGGAACTTAAGTTTACGTACCCGCTTGCAAACTAAGTTGGTTTAAGTTCTAAAATCGGTTAAATATGATTTCATACTCATGAACAAATACATATATAAATTAAGGAATGCGGTCTTTGCAAACCGTGTCTTAATGTTAATGAACTGATTCTTTTAATCTATCTTACTTGTTTCAATTGTGTTTTGTATACTTCAATGAGAATATAAACAATTGAACAATTCTATGGGTAACACAATTAGATTCATTTGATTATCATTTGATCTAGAAGTGTTAGATGAATGTGGTTAACACAAAAGTGTTCATATGGCTAACTTTGGTTAACTATTGTTGAGCCAACTCAATATACACGTTTAGGTACGGTTACGCTTATCTAAATGAAGGTATATTTCATTTGTGTGTAACAAGCTAAGACCATCTAACGATGGAGAGATATTTCTTTGGTTTTAAGCAAACTTAGCTTGAATCTTAAATCAGGATTTCATCTAACAGTGAATATTGAATGCTTTGTTTCAAAGCTATCAAACCCTGATTTGAAGACTATATAAGGGAGAACTCTAGTAGTTGGGAAACCTGATCCCCACACCTCCTGTGTGATACTAGTTGCATACTAGAGTCGATTCTCCTTTTACCTAGGTTTTTCCTAAAACCATTATAGGTTAACGACTTAAAGACTTTATTGGGATTCTGAAGCCAGACCCAACTATTTTCTCTGTAGTTGCGTGTTCTGATCTTACTTGTTCTATCGTATTGAGTACTATCTTCTCTAAGATTGGATCGAAATTTATCTCTGATAGGTGAGATATAAAAGTAATCACAAAGCTCTTCGTCTCATTCTTTGTGATTCTATAATAACTTGTTCTACAACCATATAATTAAGTTATTGTGAGGTGATTGATATTTCTAGGTTGTTCTTCGGGAATATAAGACCAGATTATCAATTGGTTCCTGTTCACCTTGATTTATCAAAAGACAGAACAAAAACTTCATAGGTTTTTGTGGGAGACAGATTTATCTATCAGAATAGACTTTTCTGTGAGAGACAGATTTGTTTATAAAGTCTTCGACTTTGGATCGTAACAACTCCTAGTTGTGGGTGAGATCAGCTAAGGGAATCAAGTGCGTAGAGTCCTGTTGGGATTCAGAGGCGTAAGGAACGCGACTATACCTTAATAGATGTGAGACTTGGTTAGGGCTCAACTACATTCCAGTCCGAAGTTAACTTGTAGTAGGCTAGTTTCTGTAGCGGCTTAATACAGTGCGGTGTTCAGATCTGGACTAGGTCCCGGGATTTTTCTGCATTTGCGGTTTCCTCGTTAACAAAACTTCATGTGCCTGTGTTATTTCTTTTCCGCATTATATCCGTTTATATAATTGAAATATCACATATTGTGCATAGTTCATTTAATTGGTAAATCCGACATTTGGTTGTTGATTGAAATTGATTGACACTTGAACATTGGTCTTTGGTACCGTTCAAGTTATTTCTCATATCAGTCAGGCTCACATATTTCTATTTGTTCGATTGCATATTGTATTGGAAAATTGAGATATAACTCTTGAATGTTTTTCCTTGATTGAGTATGTTTGTCTAGTTGATTCTCTTGGAGTTATATTGGAGTTAGTCCATACACATTGCCGAACGAAATATTGATGTGGTTGTTAGACCCCTCCTGCTTTTTCACTAAGGGTCATCTCGGACTGTAGAGGACAACATAGTGTACTCTCTAGCTTATTATAAGAGATGAAAGTTGGAAAAAAAATGTTTGATATTATGAACAGCCCATTAAGTAAAGTTAACTACAATTAATTGTTTATAACAATCAATTCCAAATAAATTTTAGGAGTCAAATTGAATATTAGGTGGTTTCACTAGATTATACCAGCATACCTCGAAGCTAATTTAATTTGCAAAGTCAGTGTCGAAATCTCTAAATTATGGTAAGTGAAAAAGAAACACGTGTCCGCTGATTGTTGGAAGAAACAAATGAACGCGGGTATTTTTCTACAGACAATCTGGAGCCACCAAATAGTTAGGCTATGCTTATTGTTTGGAATAGTGTATTCAATCTTAGGGTTGAAAAACACCAATAACTTGGAAAATGTATGGAAAAACTTCAAGATTTACCGATTGAGTTTTTCCATGCATGCTTTCATTACCAGAAAATTGCAATCAATTCGGTTTATATTTCATGTATGGTTCGTACTATGAAGGGCCTGATTTGGCTCACTTGTTCATTCTCTTTGGAAATTTGTTCATAACATGGCTATAAAGTGCAAAGACTGCAAAGTCATTGTAACGAATATTGAAGGAGGTGATATTTGGAAAGGAGAGGGTACTAAGTACACCACCAATTTTTCCGTTCGGAAACCTGTATGGACAAAACCTAATACAATTGCAATTAAATCTAACTAAAGATCCTTGAAAAAATATATTTATAGAGTTTTCTCTTATCTTTTGCACAATCAATATGTCCAGACAACAAAGTCCGTGAACCTGATTTTGTATAAGAGTTCTTGGACGATCTCATAAATCAATTTCCAAGATCAATCTAGTCGTATCCAAATCAAGAGGATCAGAATTCTACCCAGTATGAAACTTGTATGAATTTTACAATAACAAGTCTCGTAATTGATCACAAATAATAATGACTTAAACTACCTATATTAAATACATATTACTAGTGTTATTCCTATTATAAATATAAAATAATATAATGCGAAAAGGAAAAACACAAGACACTAGAAGTTTTTGTTAACGAGAAAAACTACACCTGCAGAATAAACCCGAAATCTTGTCCAACTTTGAACACCAAACTGTATTAATCTGCTAAAGATCCTAGCCTACTATCAGACTTCGGACTGTAATATAGTTGTAACCGAATTGACTCTATAAGCAATTCAAATGAAGTCGTGCTCCTTAAGTATCTTGAGCCTCGCAAGGTTCTATGTAATCAATTCCTTTAGCTGACGTCCTTTACAACCTATGATTTGATTCAACCTCAGTGAGGACTTTTGATACCAATCTAACTCTAACATATAAGCCTATTTAATTTCTCTTTGGATCGTTTAGATCAAGGATTGGAAATATATTTGCAATAGACAAAGCTAGCAACCTCACGAATCCAAAACACTTATACTCAGTTAGCTGAGAAGCCTGGATTACTAATAACCTTTTGTTTGTACCCAGAAATATTTTCGGGCACTAAACACGATGATTTTGGTGATGATGAGGAAAACAAGGTTAAAAACATGAAACAATCATAAAGATGAGAGACACAAATTTTACGTGGTTCGGCAAGTTTTGCTTACTCCACGGACGAATCCCCTTGGGGAGTGATGTTTTATTTATATCAGAATTACAATGGATTTTTTTTGTCCTAGCTATCCCCCCCATTCCTCTATCAAGGTGTCCCTATTTATACAGTTGAACACCTAATTTCGAGATAAACTTAAATGGCATTAACTTTCCCTGCATGCCTCCTGGCATTAATCTCCCTGCATGCCTCCTGGAATTAATTCTGCATGAAACTGCCCTGCATGCCTCCCTGTATTAATTCTGCATGAAACTGCCATGCATGCCTCCTTGTATTAATTCGCTCTGCTGGCTGACTGGATTGACTGGCTGACATGTATAATGGGTTGGCAGTATGGATGGAGGATTCCGCCTGTGGACAGTGTTGGGCAACATGCTCGGGGGAGATGGTTGGCAGCATCGCTGGCAACATGACTGGAAATTGGCTAGAGGCGCGACTTGCAACTTGACTTCGACAGTTGACCGGTGGGTGACTTTGACCATTGGTCGGGCGTTGACTTCATGGATCACTGGATTAGCTGGTAGCTACTTCAGTCAGTAGGCTGGTGGCAGCATCGGCTATGTCTGGTGCAGTTTGCTTGGTGTCTTGTCTTGGCTCGACTTAGCTACTGGATCTTATGCCAGACTGGATTGCACCTGTCGAATCAAAACGGGACTGCAGCATTGCTGAGGATAACTGGACTACAACAGTTCGAACAACTGGACTGTAGCAGTTTTAACTAGCACCGAACATGTGCGTGTTGAGGTTTATGAATCGAACCAGCACTTACGAACTTTGTATAATGGCATATTACGGGCAGAAACTCGACGCGACAGCGTTTGCGAACATTGAATATGATATGTAGTTTTCACTTGATAGTGGTTGATGTGCCGCTCGGAACCGCAAAAATAAATTTTGTTCAAACTCATGATTTTTCACTTCCATGTCGTAGGGAAATGAAAGACGATTCCAACAAGCCAAAAATCACTCAATTCGGATTTAAAACGAAAAAGTTATTGACAAAACAAGATTTCCACTTAGCGAGCGTTGTAGCTTACATGGCATTGTTGACTGTACCACCTTGCTGACGTGGAACTGATGACTAAACCACCTTGCTGACGTGGACCACCTTGCTGACGTGGCACTAATGACTAGACCAACTTGCGGACGTGGCAATGCTGACATGGGCAACTTTGTTGACTTGTTAATGTTGCTGACGTGGCGCCGTCACGTAACGAAAATTGTTGACATGGCATCAATCAGAATGATGACGTGGAAACCCGCGTTGCATGGGGGTGACATGGAAACCCACATGGAAGCTGACATGCGCTTGTTGCTGATGTGGCAGTTAACATGGCAGTGGTTTGATGATGTGGTAGCTGACTGGCTGCTGTCGCTAGTGACGTTGACGCTTACGTGGCGTGCTGACTGGCGACAGTTGCTGGCTGACGTGGCATGCTGATGTGTCACGGGTGTTGGGTGACGTGGGTGAACATGACTATGATTGGGTGAACATAACCCCTGACGTGGGTGACGGTCGTATAAAGTGGGTGAACGGGTATCTAACAAAGGTGAACGTCAGCATTCAAGTGGGTGGCAGAAGTTAAAGAGGGTGAACGGCACCTCCGTTTGGCTGTCGGGTTCCGCCGGCAATGTCCGCCGTTTTTTTTCGCCACGGTTTTCTGATTTGTGGTCTTTCCTTTCAAACCTTTTGTAACAGTTTTCCTGAACTGTCATCTTTTGCATCATACTATCTTGCAACGGTTTTCTGCTTGATTTTCAGCAACGTTTTTCTGGGGACTGTTACTGTTTCTCACAAACTTTCTTTGGACTTTTAGCAACGGTTCTCGACACTGTTGTCGTTTCTAATGGACTTTTCCGCCACTGTTTTTGTTATACTTTTGTCGCCTTTTCTGGAACTTTTTGAGATGTAAGCGGATAGAGATGAAGTTAGCTAGACAACCCTGCGAATAACTGGACTGCAGTAACTGCAATCAAAACTGGATTGCAACAATTGCGATCAACTGGACTGCAGCATTAATTGTTGAGGGCATCCAAACTGGAAGTTTCTGGATGTTTTTCGAGAGTTTTTTTTTTCTTTGGTTTTTGTCTTCCGTCTCTGTCGTACGTGCATCTGGTGCAGGTAGCTGATGGAAGCAATTAGAGATATGTAGGTTGACAACCGCTAATCACGATGGTGGTGATGACGAAGATCTTCGAACTCGGACATGCTGCCGCTACGCTATCTGGGATGCGATTTCTTTGAAATCTGGAGTTGTCATTGTTGCGGATCGAACATCCTACAAAAGTTTTGATGGTGCTTTCACTCCATCTTTTGTAGCGGACTGAACGTCCTGGCAACAGTTTCATCAGACTTTGTAGTGATGCAGTTTCAGTGGTTTCAGAAGGTAATAGCTTCAACAAATCTCGAACTGCGAATCTTGACTGCAGCAGTTACGATCAACTGGACTGCAATGACTGTGATTATCTGGTCTGCAGCAGCTGCGATCAGCTGGACTGCAGTAGTTTCGATCAACTGGACTGCAGTAGTGGTTATTGACGACGTTCAAACTACTTTCTCACAAACACGATCCTGAAGCTTTTTGTACTACTTTTGTCAACGGGAAAACACGATTCCTTTTCTCGTAGTCCCCTTAGTCGACGCTAATGTTTGTACCCAGAAATATTTTCGGGCACTAAACACGATGATTTTGTTGACGATGAGGAAAACAGGGTTAAAAACATGAAACAAGCATAAAGATGAGAGACACAAATTTTACGTGGTTCGGCAAGTTTTTCCTACATCCACAGACGAATCCCCTTGGGGAGTGATGTTTTATTTATATCAGAATTATAATGGATTTTTCTGTCCTAGATAGCCCCCCCCCCCCCCCCCCCCCAAATTCCTCTATTAGGGTGTCCCTGTTTTTACAGTTGAACACCTAATTTCGAGATAAACTTAAATGACATTAACTTTCCCTGCATGCCTCCTGGCATTAATCTCCCTGCATGCCTCCTGGAATTAATTCTGCATGAAACTGCCTTGCATGCCTCCCTGTATTAATTCTGCATGAAACTGCCTTGCATGCCTCCTTGTATTAATTCGCTCTGCTGGCAGACTGGATTGACTGGATGACATGCATAATGGGTTGGCAGTATGGATGGAGGATTCCGCCTGTGGACAGTGCTGGGCAACATGGTCGGGGGACATGGCCGGCGAACATGGCCGGGAACTGGTTGGCAGCATCGCTGGCAACATGACTGGAAATTGGCTAGAGGCACGACTTGTAACTTGACTTCGACAGTTGACCGGCGGTTGACTTTGACCATTGACCGGGCATTGACTTCATGGATCACTGGATTAGCTGGTAGCTACTTCAGTCGGTAGGCTGGTGGCAGGCTTGGATGAGGGCCAAAAGATGATTTAAGTAGCAATTTGGCCCATTATGTGGTATTTTTACTCATGGTACAAACACCTCTCAAGTACAATCTTAAACGATCAACAAGCAAGAGTTTTAGATATCTATCTTGAGGAACCTCAACGTCTGAGACGAAGAGAACTTTGCGATTTCTATCTATCTCGTTCTTGATTGGAGATTGAAGAAAACCTCGACAATCAATAAGAACAAGATCAGAATACACAAACTAGCAAGTCAAAAATAGTCAGACCTGGCTTTACGAATCCCTAAGTGAAGTCTTTAAGTCGTAAACCTAATTATGTTTCTCATAGGAAGCTTGGGTTAATAAAGGATGACTCTAGCATATAACTAGGATACGCAAGTGTCAAGGATTGAAATTCTCAGTTATTTGGTTTTATCTATATATAGACTTTCAAGACTATAGGTAGCTTTGAATTTAAGCTAAGATAACTTGAGATTCAAGAAAACATTTTCTCAGTTTAAATGAAACTCTTGTAAGGAGTTCGTGTAAGAATATGAGAAGTTTGTCTTGAAATTACATAGAAGAATATATACCATGGTCTAGGGGTACTCGAACCATGTACAATGATAGTTCATTGCAAGTATACCATATGAACGAACATGCATAATCGTGTTCATTTAACACTCAAGACTTAAATCATGATTTACAAACACAGAGTGATTTAGTGATCAAAGATGTCTTAAAAGTGTTTATGAGAGTTGAACAATGCTAAACATATTTGCAAAAATAGTTGGTGAGTATCTACATAATTCGTACTCAGTAGGTATGTGTAGGCGTACACGTACCTATGGGCCAGTTCGTGAATTCAAGATGCTAAGATACATGTAATGGTTATGTATACCCTTTGCAGTTCACGAATTCAGGTCCTTAGGGTGCGCGTACTGGGTGTGCTACCTCCCCCATTTACAAATATTCAGAACCTTACGGTGCGTACTGGGTATGCACACACCTATATTCCGGAATTTAGATGTCTAGGGTTTGCGTATTGGGTATGCGTACCTACCTTGTGTCCAGATTTCAGTTGTTCTGGAAAACTCTCTTTCATATTTAAATATTCCCAATCGCCACATATATGAAATATCATTGCTTGGGAAATTTCCAAATGATCAACTTGAAGCAAAAATAGCTCTTGAAAAATAAATTGTTCTTAACTAAGATTGCTAAGGATCTATGAACATCCATTGCTTGAATCATATTTCGAGATATTCAACAAGACAAGCTTGACTCGAAACTTCTTCTCCGCAATATGAAATCTACTAAAATCATACGATATAGTCTCATAAAAGGTAAAATGGTAACGTCGTGAATAAATAAGATGGCTCAGTCTTCACATACCTCTTTGTCGATGAAGGTCTCTAAATGTCTTTGTTTGATCTCCAGTCTCCAATCTCCGAGGGTTATTCAGTGATTTTTGATACTCAACTACCATACTCCGATCCTAGTCCGAGAGTTGACTCTAGTAGACTAGAAATCAAGATATAGTTTTGCACATTTTAACATTGACAACAAGCTTGAAACTTGCGAGTTCTATCGTGCAGTGCTCTAATAATATTGATAAAGTAAAAATGCATATCTCACATTGGAAAAAATGATCTTGTAGTGAAGATTTGTGGTGCGCAAAAGCGCAAAATACCATTTTTCAATCAATAAGATGTACTTGGATTGCTATCTCTGCAAATTAAAAAAAAATGTGTAAAAATGGGAGGTTTAAAAGTTTTGTGTAGAATTTTGTGCAAATTTTAGGTGTAAAAATAAAGTTTGCATTTCACATATTATAGGCGATAGAGTTTCCACAAGCGATATGGACACTCTATCGTCAGCGACTTATATTTTGTCATTGATGGTAAAGTCTCTATTACTCGGTAGAGACTGTCACTCAAGTCGTTTCCCATAATGACTCAGCGAGTTTGCCAGGCCACCTAATAGGGTTAATACAAAAATAAAGCATGATGCATAATAAACGACTTTATGAATCAAAGAGGACTTTGCTTCTGGATTATGATCTACTATATCCGTTTCAAAAAGATAAACGTGTTTCTAGTGTAGAAACAGAAGGAATAACATGTGCCAGTCACATACGGTGACGGCGTTAGTTATTAGCAATTTTAATTTTCGCGTTTTGGCCTGTCGTTGCCCACCTTTGGGAAGATTTATTTTTGCTTTGCGGACCAATCCTAAAATTCTAGCTCCATTGCTGGTCAGTGGTCACACACGTACAGTCCTAAGAGCAGTTCCTATGGAATGAATAAACTTGGAGTTTGTTCATTTTGTTTCCACTATGGAATGAACAAACATGAAAAATGGATGTTCAACTCAATATATTTGTTGATTTGAACATCGAGATGGAACACCCAGCGGCGCTTGTGATAAGGACGGGCGAGCTTCCTAAGAACGCTGACGTTTGAAGTAAAAACGCCAACGATTTTACATCCAACGCGCGTCGTCTGTTATAACGCTAGCATTTTTGTTAAACACGTCGCGTTCTTTCTAAGAGCGCCAACTGCTCTTTCCATCCAGGAACCATTGTTCCTTTCCTTTCCCAATAAATTCACTTCGTCTACAGACTTAAACTCACACCTTCTTCAACACTACCTCAACATTACACAATTTCCATACCGTCTCTAACTTTTCTTTTTCTTTTCAAACAAAACTATTCATATCAATTCAATCTTTCAGAAAAATTTCATTTTCGTATATTGCATCTTTAACAAATATGGCATCCTCACAACAACGATTACAAAAACAAACACGACAACAAACACCACAACAAACACAACAAGAAACACCACAACAAACACAACAAGAAACAACAAAGGAACACAAGAATTTTTGGTCCCAAGTATACGATGGATGAAGACGAGTCACTTTGCAGAAATTATGTATTATTAGCATTAGATGAAATCAATCGTATTTATCAAGAAAAAAAAACTTTTTATGGTAAGATTTTAGTAAAATTTGGTGAAGAAACCGGTAACATTAATAGACGTGATATCGATGGGTTGTGTCATCGTTTTCACACAATTTCAGCATCCGTTTCTGAATATGTAGCTTTGATCACTCAAATGTGGAACAACAGAAAAAGTGGTGAAGGCGAACCGGATGTCGAACTAAGATGTCGGGAAGAGTGGCAAAGATACGACAAAGGTTGCAGCTTCCAACATGAAACTTGTTTCACCATTTTGAGGGTGCTTAACAAGTTTAATCCATACTTGCTGGAAGGTCATCAAGTGCCTGCAAGATCACCACATGGTTCGATCTCGCAGGATTTTCAGAATGGAGGGCCTGCTTCCTCACCTGATGGAACTCCAGGTAGTCAGGATCAACACAATAGTGATCTAGACATTAACACCAACTCCAAGAGAAGAAGAGGAGGTGGTTAGAAAGTTGCAAAAGCAGCGAGAAACGCAGCCCAGAGCAGCAGAAGGAGGTTCAAGCGAGTTCAATTATGCTAATTAATCACAAGGAAATAGAGATGCAGATGGAGGCAGATACAATCATGGACCGTGCCATTGCTTTAAATAATCAACAAAAAAGTCGTTTTTCCCGAGAACAATACTACAGGGATTGTAAGCTAAACAAGTTACTCTCCTTGGACGTTGGAAAAATGAATGAATTACAATATGATGTATGGAGTAAGCAAATGGATGCGGCCGAACAACAACAAGTCCAGGACGAACAACAATCCCCCCCCCCCCCAAACTGAAGTCCCCCCTCAACAAACTGGCCAGTATGTGAATGTGGAAGAAGACAAAGATGATGCCTCAGAAGAAAGCGAAGATGAATACAGTCTTGCTAGCTAACTGATTTTAATTCTTGTCTAGTTAAGTTTAATTTAATTCAGTGTAGTCGTTTAATTTAATTCAGTTTAGTTTAGTTTAATTGTACTCGTTTATTTAAAGTTTATTTAAAATTAATTTTAATATAATTGTCTTAATTTTAACAAACAACTTTAAATTAAAATAAACAACAATACTAAATTGAAAATTACATCTATCTGCCTCTCCCTCTCCCTCTGCCTCGCCCCCGCGCATAATCTGTTGCTACTTTTAAAGCCTAAAGGTGCTTAGTTAAATCTTGTCTTAGTTGTGCATAGATTCCCCGATTGTGGAGTCTGTCAGTGGCAAGTCTATATTCTCTTGCCGGACGCCCATGCTCTACCACAAGATCCTTGGTTAAATCTTCATCTAGAGAACTAGTCAAGGTTGGGTCACGCCTGCTTTCTTCAATGACCATGTTATGCAGAATGATACAAGTCAGCATAATTTTGTTCATCTCTTGAATATCAAAAAAGCGTGTCGGCCCAGCTACGATGCAAACTTCCTTTTCAGTATGCCAAAAGCGCGTTCAACATCCTTTCTGCATTTCATTTGTCGGGTGTTAAAGTACTTCATATCCTTCGAAGTCGTCGGGACCAAAACCTACCTGTTTATAAGCTTGAACCATAGTTGACCATTCTGGGTAGATTCCGCCTGCCAGATAATAACCCTGAGTGTAGTGATGATCGTTGATGGTGAAATTACAATGCGGCGCGACCCCATTCTTAAGATCTTCAAACAATGGTGACTTATATAAAACATTGAGATCGTTATTTGAACCCGGGAATCCAAAAAAGGCATGCCAAAACCAACAATCATAAGTAGTCGAAGCTTCCAAAATTACCGTTGGTTTTGGATAATGACCCTTATATTGGCCTGCCCATTCAACCGGACATGCATGCCACGTCCAGTGCATGCAATCTAGACTACCTAACATTCCTGGAAAACCCCTCGCGGTTTTTTCTGCAGTTATTCTTTGAACATCTTCCTGAGTAGGCTTTCTTAAAAAGGTTGGACCAAAATGCTCGACTATTGTTTCGCAAAACAATTTGAGATACCTAAAGGCGGTTGTTTTTCCCATACGGATGTAGTCATCGGTGGAATCCGCTGGTACCCCGTAACATAGTATACGGAGGGCCACAGTGACCTTTTGCTCGGGACTAAAGCCTCGTACATGTCGTGCATCATACTGATAATTAAATAAGGTTGTACCTGACAAAATCATCCTTTGCGTCAAGTTGCGGCCCATGCGGCATCGTCGCTGAAAATCCTCATCGGAATAGACACAATCATGATAAAAATAATCATGCATCATCTTTTTGTGGTAAAAATTTCGATCTCGCCACGTCCATCTTCTAGTCGCAACTTCATATGGCTCTAAAGGCTTTGGTATGATCCCGGATTGTAATTGCAACATCAAATGTCGCCTTCTTCTATATTGATTTGCATCTTCATCCATTTGATGTAAAAACTCCATATGCATTTCTTCCTCTTCTTCATACAACATTTCATCCATCTCCATATCTTCCTCAGAAGAATCAAAATCAAAATTCATGGTTGAAAATTGAAAGCAATTGAAAGAAAAGATTGATCGGGTGAAAGATTATTGTGAACATGTAAGATCAAACCCGGAGCCATATTTATAGAGGAAAAAACTAGCCGGTAGAAACTAGCTGTTCTGGTGACCGTTGAAAAGTAGTCGTTGGCGACCTTGGTTCAAACGCCAGCGTTTGTTCAACCGACGCCAGAGATTTACCTACCAATGCTAGCGATTCCATTACGGTCGCGGGCTTAGTTATCCAATTCCCAGTCCTTCATCATAGTGGAAAACACAGTTTTTTCATCCACGTTGCTCAACAAAACAATAAGTTTGTTGATTGCCATAGGAATTGCCCTAACCGAATAATCGAAAACTATTGCAGTATTGTTAAAAACACTCACTGGAAATACTAGGTAAGAGCAGTTCCTATGGGATGAACAAACACAGAGTTTGTTCATTTTGCTCCCACTATAGAATGAACAAACATGAAAATTGGATGTTCAAACCAACAAATCTGTTGATTTGAACATCGAGTCGGAACTTCTGGCGCGCGTCTGTGTCAAGGACGTGCGATATATCTACAAACGCTAGCGTCAGAAGAAAAAACGCCAGCGTTTTTATAACTGAAAAAGCGGGGGTCTAACAACACCACCCAATATTTCGCTTAGCAATCTGGATGGACTAACTTCGAAATACTTTGCCAGAGAATCAACTAGACAGTCAGACTCAATCTAGATAAAAGTATCTCAAGGAGTTAATATCTCTCTCTTGATTTGATTTTTACTCAAGATAAAAACAATAGTGAGTCTTTATCAAATACAAGTAATACTTGGACGGTACCAAAGACCAATGTCCAAGGATCAATCAATATCAATCAACAACCAAAGGTTGGATTTCCAATTGATGATCACGAACGCACAACCTGTATTATTTCAATTATATAAAATATAATGCGGAAAATAAATAACACAGACACCAGAAATTTGTTAACGAGGAAACCGCAAATGCAAAAGAAACTCGGGATCTAGTCCAAATTGAATACACACTGTATTAAGCCGATACAGACACTAGCCTACTGCAAACTAACTTCGGACTGGACTGTAGTTGAACCCCAATCAGTCTCCCACCGATCCAAGGTACAGTTGTACTCCTACGCCTCTGATCCCAGCAGGATACTGCGCACTTTATTCCCTTAGTTGATCTTACCCACAACCAAGAGTTGTTGCAACCCAAAATCACAGACTTGATAATAAACAGATCTGTCTCACACAGAAAAGTCTATCAAAGGATAAATGTGTCTCCCACAGATAAACCCTAGGTTTTGTTCCGTCTTTTGATATAAAATCAAGGTGAACAGGAACCAATTGATAATCCGGTCATATGTTCCCGAAGAACAGCCTAGATTAATCAATCACCTCTCTACAATCCTTCCTGACTATACAAGCGGATTGTCGAGGAATCACAAACAGTGAGACGAAGATGTTTGTGACTTCTTTATCTTTCATATCGGAGAACTCTCACGATCTCAAGCCAATCAATCGATTGTACTCGTACAATAGAAGATGCAAGATTAGATCACACAACTACGATAAAGTAGTATCGGCCTGGCTTCACAATCCCAATGAAGTCTTTAAGTCGTTAACCTGATTTTAGAGAAGAAAAACAAAGGTTAATGGAGATCGACTCTAGCGGGCGCACTAGTAGCGCACAGACGTGTGGGGATTAGTTTTGCACAATGCTAGATGTCTCCTTTATATAGCCTTCAAATCAGGGTTTTGCCTTAGTTACAAAGCAATCCTTATTTACCGTAAGATGAAAACCTGATTTAGATTCAAGCTAATATTTCTCAACCGTTAGATCGAAAACTTAGCTTGTCACACACACTTGGGTAGACGTTTACTGGGTTCGTGAAAACCATGCCCAAACGTGTACGTGTATGTTGGTTCAACATAGTAACCAAAAAGGTTAACCATATGAGCATTTCATATTAACCTTGTTCTTCTTCACCATAACTAGTTCAATTGACTCAAATGAACTAGTTAAAGAGTTGTTCAATTGCTATGAGATCTTATGTAACTACACAAAACACAATTGAAATAAAGATGATTTGATTCGATTGAATCGTCTCATGAACATTATAGCCACGGTTTTCATAAAGAATTCCTTAGTAATTTAATGTTTCATGTTCAGAGCACATCTTTAGATCATAACCTCTTAAGTTCACAAACAAGTATGCGGACTTAAGTTAATCGGTTGAGTTTTCCAAACTCAGCAGAAATTCTCGGAAAGAGGACTTACGCCAATTCGCGGACTGGGTTCGCGGACTTAGCACAGAAACGAGTTTTGGAAAATCCGGCAAAAATTCTCGGTCGAGAACTTCCGACAGTTCGCGGACTTGGCAAGCCAATTCCACAATCCTCCTGATTTCTCTTGATCAACAAAGTTCAAAAATTTCTGTTCAAGGAATACATGGTTATCTAATCTAAACTCTCATTTCAATCATTGAGACATTCTCAGAGGACGCTATTTAGCCGTTATTCACAGACCGATTCACGTCAGAGCAATTCTCAAAGTGATTGAAACTTTTCATGACTTTCGTCACTAGGTGAAGATAAACTTGATCAAAGCGAAACGCTTTACCAACACACGATTTCGAGATAAAATATAAGCAATGAATGCTCAGCTCGAAATGTCAAATGTGTATGATCTAGTCTATATAGCATATGACTTTTGTCTCATAAGAAGTAGAAGATAGAAGAGATAGACTTTTGAGTGATAGATAAGTTCAAGTCTCCACATACCTTTTTGTTGATGAAGTTCCACGGTTCCTTGTATAGATCTTCGTCGTTGTATGATGAATCGCCATGAAGTCCTTGATCTCAACAACACTTTTGTATCCTAGTCCGAGACTTAGCTATGTAGGCTAGAAATCAAGACTTATAGTTTTGATCACTAACATTGACAAACATGCTTGAGATAGCAATGCATGCGAGGTTGACCGAGCTATGCTCTAACAATCTCCCTCTTTGTTAATTTTAATGACAAAACTATTAATACATATGGAATATAAAAAAGATAAACTTTATTGGCTCCTATTCCATAGTCTAATCTTCAACGTTCTTTGAAATCTTCGTCCTTCCAAGTACTCCAATGATCCCAAAGGTTGTAAGTTTAGCACCATCGTTGTTGAAGATCCGTAGCTATAACAATGAGAGAAATCGAGATTCTCGATCATTATTATACAGTGTCATAGTATTATTATATAACATCAAAGTCCAATTGTATCACGACCTTAACAATAATACTACGGTGATATGTATCACTCCCCCTTAGTCAATACTCCATCTCGACCATGGAAACTACTCCCCCTTATACAATGATCCGAAAACCATATGTATTTGTAGTGTGAACTACAATATTTCTCCCCCTTTTTGTCAATATAATTGGCAAAGGTACAAAAATGGAAGCATAATGAAATTTCCACAAGAGACATTTCATGACCAAAAGAAAAATACATATCAACTTAATTTAGATGCAATATAATAGCCGAAGCTAACAGCATTCATCAGGGAGTTTTAAGATACAAGATAACCCCTATAAAATTCCACAGACGCACTCCCCGCAAGATATTACCATTAAGCACAAGTTCAAAAGAACTCTCCCCCATTTGATGTCATTCCCGAGAGAACAATAAGAGCGACCTTAATTTCGAAAGAAAAGAAGGATTTTTTATTGGACACCAAAAACCAAAGGAATGATTCTCTATATCCAAAGCTCAACTAAATTGACCACAAGTAAACCCATGATTAATTCAATTGGAATACGCAACTAAATCAAACCACAAAAGTGATCAATTTAATTGAAAGTGCTCAACATAAGTAAACTCACGGAGCTACGACTAGTCAATCACACGGAGATGACTAACTTAACCGTTCAAATACTCAACATAAGGAAAACCTTACGGAATATATGACTACATTAACCAAAGAACATGATAGTGTAGCCTTTCATATACTCAACACAAGAACTTGTGGAATATATGAAAACTCAACTAGATTAATTACAAGAGAACCTATAATTAATCTAATTGGAATACAAACAACCAAACTAATCACCGAAGTAATCAATTTAATTATTTTGGGATCAACATAAAAGAACTTATGGAACCCCGACTAAGTTCATCATAGAATATGACAACCTTAATCGTACATGTACTCAACATAAGAAAGAAGACTTATGGAGTACTAACTAAATAACCAAACTAGTTGATTAATTTAGTTCCTAATGCTCGACATATAGCATCTTATGGAAGGATAAATTTTTGATGGGGGCGTTCTTTGATGGGGGCATGAGGGACAAATCAGGAGTTGACATGTGTTTTTCATATTAATTGATTCCACTAATTTTGCTTCCAAAAATATCAAAGATAAAATATAAGCAATTAAGATAACCAATATTTTCTCAAAAAATAAACTTGTCTTGTTTTTTTGGAAACAAAATTTGTTGGAATCAATTAATATGAAAAACACATGTCAACTCCTGATTTGTCCCTCATGCCCCCATCAAAGAACGCCCACATCAAAAATTTATCCCTTATGGAACCACCAACAAAGCCAAGGTAAATCGACTTAGTTGTAAGGTGCTCAACATAAGACACACAATGGAGCCTTCACGGTCAAACATAATAAAATGGATCAATGAAGATCAATACCGTGGATAACATACAAGGATCTATTCTATTTTCCATCATAATGATATAATAGACTTTATCCTTGTTGAACAAAAGATTTTATCCTATTTTCCATCAAATACATGACTGCATAGGCATAACTTTTGTATATGTCAAAAGTCCATTCGTCCTTTTATCAATACGAATACCGATTCATGAACGACTTTACTTTTGACTGCAATATGGGACCTTCAAGTTCACGGACGTAAACAATACATATCCCATAAAAATATTGCAATATCACAAACCATTAAAATACTGCAATAAACATCATCCTCCAAATATTTTTAGAATTTAATACCAATAAACCTAAAAAATAACATAAGAAGATGAAAACAAAAATAGCTATGTGTAGTCACAATCATCGCTATTCAAGGCACTAGTTATTTTTCCAAAAAGAAGACATCTTAGGCATATAAACCAAAACAAAGACGATCAAACTAAATCTTGTCTGCAACCAGAGATTGAACATGAAAGAGTTCTTCAGTTGCCATCCTTAGTTCGCCTTTTAGGTAATCAAGGTTTCGTGTTGCGATACCAAGCTGTTCGCGTACGACCTTAAAGTCTTCAAGAAGATTTCCTACCAGTTGTGAAGAAATCTGAACTGGCAGTTTGTCTTCGTTTTCATGATCAAGAGCATGAAAGCACGAGATATTAATAGGACAAAGCTCAACATCATCAAACGTGTTGCTTCCCTCCATTGTGTATTGAAAAGACTTTAGAAAATATTTTTGCACTTCTGGAACACATTATAAAAATAAGGGATTCCATCAAACCCTAGGAAACAAGACGTTCGTGAGGGTTGGTGCGTGTACTAGAGAGACGGGCCTATGAAAGACCAAAGAATCCCAAAGAGAAAGAGAAAAATATGTTGAGGTGCAAACGGAATAAGTAACATCGAATGCAGTACAATCCTGACAATTTTTATCAAGATGAAAATCCTAAGAATCATGAGCATCCGTTTTTAACAAATCATCATAAAAAAAAAAGATGCAATCATGAACATGTCAGGGCGTAGTAAGATGAGCATGTTGCTCATCATTATTCACTTGTTATTTTTCCTTTTTATCGGTATTTAGCAAACTACCTGGTTTAATTGAAGAAGCATTATCAAGAGAAGACTTAGAAGTACCTGGGTTAACAACATTTCATGTTTTCTTGATATTCCGTCTTAGTTTGTTTATATGAATCTTCAGATCAGAGACTCGATTGTTGACATGTAAGAAGTCTGAATTGGAAGTCTTGGATTCACAGTCCTTTTTGAGAGAATTAGAGGAACCTGACCTTTTCTTCCTTCTGTTCCTTTTTCTCTTTTCAGACTGATTTAACAGACCCTTTAGACTTTTGCCATTCTTTTTTCTTCCTTTGTAGAAATACTTCGAAGGAACATGGCAAGGATCAACTTTATCACACTTCATCCCTTGATAGCGAAAGTCCTTGATTCTCTCAATCTATGATACGGGTTTAACATCTTCTTTAGACATCCATGTAAGAATGTTACGAAGTTTTTCATTCATTTTCCGAAGACGACACCTTTGCTCAGAGTGTCCTTTGTTCCCGCAGAAATAGCAGTGAAAGGATTTATATTCAGTGGTTCTCTTACTAGCAGACTTTGTTGGAGTAGAATCCTTGTTCTTGCAAGCTGACACGGGTCTTTCACATGAAGAATTATTAACGACTCTAACAAAGTTGATATTACCTGTGCTTGGAATGTCTATACCTTTATAGCCCAGACCACGTGTATCACGATGTTCTTTACATGATCCAAGCATAGATGATAGCTTTGTAGAGCTAGTGTTGAATCTCTTCAGATTTTCCTCCAGAGATTTTACCTTCTCAAGCACAGCCGCAAGTTCAGTTTTCAAGGATTTTTCTTTGGTAAGAAACTGATGTTCTTTGTCCTTGAACCATTTACGCTGAGATTCATATCTTGCTTCAGTTTCGTCAAGCCTTTCTTTTAACACACCGAGGTTACGAAGAAGATTATCGCATTCAGTTTTTTTTTAGCGAACCTCTTCTTCATGATATTTAACGGTAGATTGTAATAGTTTGTATCCACCATCATAACCCTTGAAGAGTTTTCTCAATTTTCTGTTTTCTTGACAGAGAGGACCCATGAATTTTCTCAGGGAAGCAGTTGTCTTTGTTTCTTTTAATTCACGATTAAACAACATGATGTATTGAGAAACTTCCTCATCAACGCTCTGTTCTTCTTCTGAATCACTGTCATCTGAAAGATCATCCAACTATTTATCAAGAGATTTTTTCCATATGAATGCAGATTCGGCAGAAAGAGACGAGGAGGAATTTTTCTCAAAGGTTTCAGATCTCTGAAGCTTATCTGAATAACCCTGAAATGATGTTGCGTTATCAGAGATAGTACTCTTGTCCATAGAGTCAGATCGCTACAAACACAGAGTGATGAGGTCTTAAACGTGTTTGCCAGCTCTGATACCAATTGAAAAAGCGGGGGTCTAACGACACCACCTAATATTTCGCTTAGCAATATGTATGGACTAACTCTGAAATACTTTGCTAGAGAATCAACTAGACAGTCAGACTCAATATAGATAAAAGTGTCTCAAGGAGTTAATATCTCTCTCTTGATTTGATTTTTACTCAAGATAAAAACAATAGGGAGTATTTATCAAATACAAGGAATACTTGGACGGTACCAAAGACCAATGTCCAAGGATCAATCAATATCAATCAACAACCAAAGGTTGGATTTCCAATTGATGATCACGAACGCACAACCTGTATTATTTCAATTATGTAAAATATAATGCGGAAAAGAAATAACACAGACACCAGAAATTTTGTTAACGAGAAAACCGCAAATGCAAAAGAAACCCGGGATCTAGTCCAAATTGAATACACACTGTATTAAGCCTCTAATGACACTAGCCTACTGCAAACTAACTTCGGACTGGACTATAGTTGAACCCCAGTCAGGCTCCCACCGATCCAAGGTACAATTGTACTCCTACGCCTCTGATCCCAGCAGGATACTGCGCACTTGATTCCCTTAGCTGATTTCACCCACAACCAAGAGTTGCTGCAACCCAAAATCACAGACTTGATAATAAACATATCTGTCTCACACAAAAAAGTCTATCAAAGGATAAATCTGTCTCCCACAGATAAACCCTAGGTTTTGTTCCGTCTTTTGATAATCCGGTCTTATATTCCTGAAGAACAACCTAGATTAATCAATCACCTCTCTACAATCCTTCCTGAATACACAAGAGGATTTTCGAGCAATCACAAACAGTGAGACGAAGATGTTTTTGACTTCTTTATCTTGCCTATTGGAGAACTCTCACGATATCAAGCCAATCAATCGATTGTACTCGTACGATAGAAGACGCAAGATCAGATCACACAACTACGATAAAGCAGTATCGGTCTGGCTTCACAATCCCAACGAAGTCTTTAAGTCGTTAACCTGATTTTAGAGAAGAAAATCAAAGGTTAATGGAGATCGACTCTAGCGGGCGCACTAGTAGCGCACAGATGTGTGGGGATTAGTTTTGCACAATGCTAGATGTCTCCTTTATATAGCCTTCAAATCAGGGTTTTGCCTTAGTTACAAAGCAATCCTTATTCACCGTTAGATGAAAACCTGATTTAGATTCAAGCTAATATTTCTCAACCGTTAGATCAAAAACTTAGCTTGTCACACACACTTGGGTAGACGTTTACTGGGTTCGTGAAAACCATTCCCAAACGTGTACGTGTATGTTGGTTCAGCATAGTAACCCAAAAGGTTAACCATATGAGCATTTTGTTATTCTTCACCATAACTAGTTCAATTGACTCAAATGAACTAGTTAAAGAGTTGTTCAATTGCTATGAGATCTTATGTAACTACACAAGACATAATTAAAACAAAGATGATTTGATTCGATTGAATCGGCTCATGAACATTATAGCCACGGTTTGCATAAAGCATTCCTTAGTAATTTAATGTTTCATGTTCAGAGCACATCTTTAGATCATAACCTCTTAAGTTCACAAACAAGTTCGCGGACTTAAGTTAATCGGTTGAGTTTTCCAAACTCAGCAGAAATTCTCGGAAAGAGGACTTCCGCCAGTTCGCGAACTCAGCACACAAACGAGTTTTGGAAAATCCAGCAGAAATTCTCGGTCGAGAACTTCCGACAGTTCGCGGACTTGGCAAGCCAATTCCACAATCTTCCCGATTTCTCTTGATCAACAAAGTTCGAAAACTTCGGTTCAAGGAATACATGGTTATGTAATCTAAACTCTCATTTCAATCATTGATACATTCTCAGAGGACGCTATATAGCTGTTATTCACAGACCGATTCACGTCAGAGAAATTCTCAAAGTGATTGAAACTTTTCATGACTTCGTCACTAGGTGAAGATAAACTTGATCAAAGCGAAACGCTTTACCAACACACGATTTCGAGATAAAAGACAAGCAATGAATGCTCAGATCGAAATGTCAAATGTGTATGATCTAGTCTATATAGCATACGACTTTTGTCTCATAAGAAGTAGGAGATAGAAGAGATAGACTTTTGAGTGATAGATAAGTTCAAGTCTCCACATACATTTTTGTTGATGAAGTTCCACGGTTCCTTGTATAGATCTTCCTCGTTGTATGATGAATCGCCATGAAGTCCTTGATCTCAACTACACTTTTTTATCCTAGTCCGAGACTTAGCTATGTAGGCTAGAAATCAAGACTAATAGTTTTGATCACTAACATTGACAAACATGCTTGAGATAGCAACGCATGAGAGGTGACCGAGCTATGCTCTAACAATAACCAATGTGCGTCCTTAGTTAGAACGCTCGCATCCGTATTAGAATCGCCAGCGTCCGTCTCTATTGCGCCAACGTCTCAATCTGAACGGCTGCAAAACCCTTTGATCCAACGACTACATTTTTTCAATTCTATAAATACTCCTCATTTCAACTCTAAATTCACACATTCTACACATTCTTCCCTCTCAAATCATCTACAAAAATGCCTCCCAGAGTTCGTTTTGTTAGATTCACTCAACAAGAGGATTTAGCTATTTGCAAAGCCTACGTTTTTCAAACACAAGATGTTGCTGCTGATGTTGCTACCGGTAGGAATATATCACAATCGACGTTCTGGCTAAAAGTTTTTGAAATGTTCGCTGCTGAAACGATGAACATTAATAGGCGTTATTGTCACGGATTGGCGCATCCTTTTAGTGTAATTAGTTATAATGTATCGGAGTTCATCTCTCAACTAATTGAGAATCACAAAAATAAGCTCAACGGTGAAGCCGAACATGAAGTGGAACCCAGAACTCTAGCGATGTGGAAAACATCTCACCGCGGTCGTCCTTTCGACTTCCATGCTTGTTTCAACATTCTTAGGGTGCTCAACAAATGCGATCCCTACATTGCCTTAGGGATTCCACCACCCGTCGAGAACTGACGCCGCCTATGTAGTAGTTTTTTTAATCTGATGTATTTCTTTCATTCTCATGTATGGTGTGGTTGTTCAATGCAATATGTTTTTATTTATGAAATTGATGGTGCAATGTTTAATCGAAGAAAAATTTAAATTACTTGATATTTATGGTTTTAGATAATCGTAATAACACAGAATAAACAACAAATTAAATAACATAATACCATAGTGAATCGATTTGTCCTACAACTTCAATCAGCCCACTCCACCAAAGAACACCTAGGACATTCCCAGAAATGCCTTCCATATGTATCTTCTTCAGAAGAAGTCCGCAAATGCATAAAAGTCCTCCAACCGGGCTTTGAGCATGAACTGATTCTCTGTGGACAGTGTTTATATTCGTGATCTCCATATCCACAATGCTTGCAGTGTAATAACTCCTTCTTCAATTTGACTTTAAGTTTGAAGTTTTTGCAGAGTGTTGCAATCTTTTCTTCTTCTTCTTCTTCTTCTTCTTCTTCTTCTTCTTCTTCTTTTTTAATCTTCATAGCATCATCTAGCATATGTGGTTCCTCCGGAAAATTGGGATCTTGACATTGCAAATACCTGAGCTTTTCCGGTCGTGATTCAATCACCATTCTGATGCGTGAACAACCTTCCCGCGGACACTTTGAATACATCCAAGGACATTGCATAAGATAGTGGTTATCCATGAAACATAATGGGCATACCTCTTTTGCTTCGACACATAATATTTGCTTCGCTTCGCCTTTAGAGAACATGGTGGATGATGAAAAATAAATCGGTTGGTTTGGTTTAGAATAAAACCTAGTGAGGTATTTATAATAGAACATAGGCGTTGGTAATTCAAGCGGGCGCTCAAAGGAAAGCCGCAGGCGATTTTACTACAGACGCCAACGACTAAATTTCCATTTCCAACGACAAACTTTTCTTTCTCGACCTATAAATTTCATTCCTTCCATCTCCAAAATCACATCTTCTTCTTTTTTCGTACATCTCTCCTCCTTTGCAAAAATGTCTGTTAGAAATCGTGGTCCCAAGTTTACTCAAGAAGAGGATATAACTCTATGCAAAGCATATTTCTTTCATAGGGTAATCACTGGTGTTGTCATTTCTCATGGAAGTTCTTTTTGGGAGAACGTTTTTGAAATGTTCGTCTCATTGACGGGAGGAAACCGAGATGCTCGTCGATTGCGTGCTCGGTTTCATTCTATTATGCTTGCAGTCCATTCATTTCTTGCTCTGGTAATAGAAATTGATCGAGAAAAGTTCATCGGTGTAACTGAAGATGAAGTGATCCAAACAGCTCTTGATAATTGGGAGGAAGCTCACGGTAAGCCTTTTCGTTACGAAGCGTGTTTCAGAATTCTAAAAGATGGTCCATCTCAAGCACATCGTTACTGCACTCGAATGCCGCTGCGGAATTTACAATGGAAGAAGATGTTGCTCTTGTTCGATGTTGGTTACATCGTATGGTGAGACCAATGAACAATGACAATTCCTGGAAAGAGTATTGGGACATTTTGTAGCATCGGGGAACGAAGCCATAAGAAACAGTAAGAGCCTAGAACTAAGAATTGCATTCATCACTAATGAAGTCAAATATAATACGGAAGTATTGTGGATGATTCATCGTAGCAATTCTGGATTATCCAACGAAGAACTGGAAACCATCGCTCAGACCAAGTTTACCGAAGAAAGCGGGAGAGAGTTTAGGCATTTTGAATGCTACGAACTTTACGGAGAGAATGTCGTTGGATTTGATGTAGTTTGATGTTTTTGTTGTGGTTTATTAAAATGTAGTTTGATGTTATTTGCAAGTTTAATAAATTGTAATAAATTTCACTTAATCTGAAATAGAAATCTATTTTAAAATATAAACATGTTCATTTATTGATATTACTGCCAATTCTTTTACAAGATATAAACTTATTAGACAATAATAAAAACTTCAATAAAAATCAAGTACAAGTTTTGGCCTCATGTTTATCTTCATTTGACGTATTTTCCATTCAACGCGCTCTTTGACAATTTCACCTTTGTTTTTGAATTTTTTGTTGTTAACTTTCAAAACTGGAGCTTTTCTTTGCCTTTTAGCGGAACATTTTCTTGGAGCAACTTCTAAAACTTGCACTTCCCTTTTACAATTTTCAATCTTTTTAAAACTCCCACATATCTTAGAAACAACGGCTTAAAGTTTTGCATCCATTTTTAGAAGAAAAAATTCAAGTGAATGTTGGTGTGAGTGAATTGTTTGAAGATGGTGGTAATTTATAGAGGTAAAAAGTGAAATTCGAATTTTAAAAAACTACCCGTTGGCGTTCATGGAAAAAATGCCGGCGCTCAACCTTCGGAGGCCGCGTTGGTCCTCCCGGCGCCTGCGTTGGATCTACCGACACCAGCGTTTTAACTTGGCTTGCGCGCCTAACGCCCAGTGCTTTACCTGGCTGAACAAAAGAATTTGTTTGTTCATTCCCACATGAATTGCCCTAACAGTGTAACACCTTGTGCGCCATTATTTTCCATTTGAAACTTGAAAGCATATGTTTCTCGAGCAATCGCTCCCGAAAATGGGACGGAGAATCAAAGAAGACACGGATCAGTAGATAGCCAGATTTGCATTAAGACTAAAGGCTTAGTGGTAAGAATTTCTTTACCAAAAATATATGGATTTAGTTTGATTTCCATTTATATAACCCTAATATCTTTGATTTTGATTTCCTATCCTTGTATTATTTTCTTGAATATATTTTGGATTCTATGTTTCCCTATATATTTCTCTATATTCATTCTCTCAGTAATGTTTTCATTTAGCCACATTTGTTTTTTTAGAGGTAGAGCAAAAATGATGCAGAACAATAAGTATGAGCAATTCAAAGGGCAACCAAGATTACCTAAACTTGCAATACCAAAACGATATGATTTCCTATTAAAACCAGATCTTATTGATTGTAAATTTACAGGGGCTGTTGAGATTACAGTTGATATCAAATCAGAAACTAAGATTTTAGTTCTTAATGCAGCTGAACTTGTGTTGCATCATGATTCGTTTGGTATAAACACAATGCCTCTCATAAGGTAATAATCTTTCTTGTTATTGATTTTGATTTGAGTCGATTTTGTTCTGTGAATGTTAACCTTTAGCAGCATGAATAGTTGACTGAATGTGCAAAATGGGCTATTGATTTTGTTGTTTCTTTTCAAATTTTTTTTTAACATACTTGTGTTTTATTCAGATTTTTCGACCTTTGGCAGTGGAATTGCTGGAAGAAGATGAGGTTGTTGTGTTTGAGTTTGACGAAACTCTTCCTCTTAATGAAGGAACTTTGGGGATTGGTTTTGATGGAACCTTAAATGATAATATGAAAGGGTTTTATAGAAGGTGCTAACTTTTCTTTCGCTTCTCTTGGTTGTATATCGAGCACTGTCATTTGTTTGTTCTAACTGTAATGGGTTTTTTATTGTAGCACTTATGAGATTAATGGCGAGAAGAAAAATATGGCTGTTACACAATTTGAGCCCGCGAATGCTAGAAAATGTTTTCCGTGCTGGGATGACCCCGCTGCAAAGGTCCATCTATAATTCTATCTCAATTATCTTTAGACAAGAACTTTAGTGCTAAATCTTTCTAAGAGACTGATAGTTACTTATGTTAATTAGGAGCAGAAGAATTTGATGTACTTACAAGAACTAAAGACTAATTGTAGAACCGTAGAGGATATTTTATCTTAACATTATCAATGTTATACATAGATCCTTGAAGCCTCTGGGCTCTGGAGTCCTCGAATGAACTTCTGCTAGACATTATATTTATTGGATCAATTTCTTTGAAGTCCTTAACATAAACCATGATATATAAGGGAGTTATTATGAATATTGCTATAGTATTGTTAACAGGCTACGTTCAAAGTTTCATTGATTGTGCCATCTGGACTAGTGGCAATATGCCAATCATTGATGAAAAGCCGGATGTTGGTGTTCCAAGAATCACCTGTCATGTCAACATATTTGGTTGCTGTTGTTGTTGGTGTTTTTGATTACATAGAGGCCCATACAACTGATGGTATAACCTAACTTGTTTTTCTTTCTCTGACAAATCATCGTGATAGTCGAAAGGCTAAATATTATGTATGCTGCAGGAATTAAGGTTCGCGTATACTGTCAAGTGGGTAAGAGAAATCAAGGGAATTTTGCTCTGGATGTAGCTGTGAAGTGTCTTGATCTGTTTCGACTGTATGTGGCACAAATCTGGATTTTTGTCAATTCCATATGCTTCATGCTCATTCGTTAAACAGACTTGTGATTTTTGTATCCTACAACTGCTCTATTAGTTTCGCAAGCTAACTTACTGGATGAACTTGATCAGATACTTCAAAAGCCCCTACGCACTGCCCAAACTGGATATGATCTCCATCCCTGATTTTCAAGCTGAGGCCATGGAGAACTATGGTTTGGTTGCATATCGTGAAACTGTTTTATTGTATGATGATCAACATTCTTCAGCTGCAAACAAGCAACAGGTACTTGACATATCTTGAGATTGACCTACATTTCTCATCTATTTTATAAGCAATCTCGATTTTTTATCAGGGGGCTTGCTTGTCCGAGTCTCAGTTTTCTTTTCTTCCTTTATTTAATCTGTTATGTTCAAAACAGAATAATGAAATACAGCAAAGTTGAATGAATAAAATTAACTGAAAATGAAGCAAATGTAAGGGAGCCATTTTTTTACAAGCTATACTTAACGCAGTATTGCACGATCACACCTCAAAATAGTAATGTTAATGACCCAACAATGCACTTGTGTCCAGGATTAAACTGTTCAATGTAACCAATGAATAACACAGAGAAAGATTACCCACTCGAGAACTTGGCAACAAGAAGGAGAAGGAAATAAACAAGCAAGTACAAAGCAAGAAGAGGGGAAAAGAGTATGGGATAGTAGCCAGCTCTGGTTTGGAGAATTCGTCTGGCTATAAAATGTAAAATAAAAGGCGTGCAGCAATGGCTAGTCAAAACAATTGATACGCAGTCTTTTTCTTTCCTTTGCCTATAAAAGCTAGACAAATTCTTCTTTCTCCTCACACCAGAGCTGGCTACTATCCCGTGCTTTTTCACCTCTTCTTGCTTTACAATGCGCACTTGCTTGTTTAATTTTTTTTCTTGTTCTTGCTGCCAAGTTCTTGAGTGGGTAATCTTTGAACAAGTGGCCTTGTCTCTTACATTTGCTTCATTTTCAGTAAATTTTATTCATTCAACTTTGTAATATTTCATTGTTACGTTTTAAACATATTTGAGTATGAGATATATAATGAAATGTTGGGAGATCAACCGAGAAACCAAATCATATTATGTAGATTGAGTTACGTTGTTTTGTTTTTGTATGTTAGAACAACTGGTTTTGATTTGTTGCTTCAACCATTTTTTTTCCTAACCTTGTGTAATAACCTTGTTGGATGACTATTCCTGCTCCGGATTCCTCTACCCTGATTGGGCGTCCTAATGGTCAACTTGTCAAATGGGATTAGGCTACCTTGCTGGTCACAAAGATTATCTCTTGGTGGATACAAATATAATTGAATTTGGTACTTTCCTCACGTACTTGTTATGTGTGCCTCTTTTAAGGTTTGTATTACTGTTGCCCACGAGCTGGCACACCAATGGTTTGGGAACCTTGTAACAATGGAATGATGGACACACATATGGCTGAATGAGGGGTTTGCCACATGGGTATATCATACACGCCTTTCCCTTTTCCCTTTTAAGACTTGCATATGCCTATCCTATAGCTAGCATCAATGGAATAGTTAAACACGACCTTTTGAATTCTGGGCCGCCTTTCGGCAAGTACGGTCGTGGGCAACTCTAGGACATGAGCCCGACTTAGATAAATTTACTGTCAATCCTGTGAAGAACATGAGCCTGGCTTAGACTTGGACGAATTCATGGTAAACCCTGTCCTTGGGAACTCCTACCTATACTTCCAACATTGTTTTAAGCTGTCTGACATTTATCGCCCTTATTCTGAGATCAAAGATGAGCTACTGGGCAGCTGATTGCCTGTTTCCTGAATGGAATATCTGGACTCAATTTGCTGACCATAGTAATGAAGGTCTTAGGCTGGATGGACTTGCAGCATCACACCCAATTGAGGTAATTGTTCTTGCGTGTACTAGTTGTATTGTCCTTTAATCTTTTTTAGAATACGTCATGCTTAATAGACTTAAGCCGCCTCGTGTATAACTTATATTGTCACTTCCCTTTCTATTATGGTGGTATTACATTTCAGGTTGAGATTAAACATCTTAGTGAAACTTTTGAGATCTTTGATGCAATAAGTTATAAAAAGGTGCATCTGTTATTCGGATGTTACAAACCTATCTTGGTGCTGATTCTTTCCAGGTTTGTCTATATTTTCTTTACAGATTTACCGTTTATATCTCTTTATATCCCGGAAGTTTTACAGTTATCCTTCTGGAGTTTGCGCACAGATGAAAAGCCTTTGGTTATTAAATTTTCCACCTCTAATCTTTTTTAGTCTGTGCCCAATAAATTCATCTTCAGTATTCTTCATTCTTCTCTAACTTTTACATTGTGACACTTAGATGTTTTAATTATGATTTTTTGCTTGTAAGTAGAGATCACTTGCTTCGTATATAGAGGAGTATGCTTGGTCGAATACAAAGACAGAGGATTTATGGCTATCTCTTGAGAAAGGATCCGGGGAGCCAGTTAATATGCTAATGAAGTCATGGACAAACCAAATGGGATATCCAGTTATATTCGTACAACTCAAAGATCATAAGTTGGAATTTGATCAGGTAACGTGTTTGCTTCTCCCACATTCCTTTTTCGACCAATTACTGCCTTGACAGGTATGTAAGAGGACATTGAAATATGTCGTCTTCCTAATTTCCATACATTTATACTATCTCCTCCGGATCCATGAACCTAAAGGTTTATATAAACCATTGCAGTCTCAGTTTTACAAAGCGGAACTAGTGGGGAAGGTCAATGGATTGTACCGATAACATTATGTTGTGTTTCATATGAAGTTCAAAAGACCTTTTTGTTACGAGAGAAAACTGCGTCTCTCGATGTAGCAGAACTTGTTGGTCCTTCAGATGGGCAAGGGACCCAAGACAAGTGGATTAAACTTAATGTTGACCAAGCAGGTTTTTATCGGGTGAATATGACGATAAGCTTCAAGTCAGGCTTAGATATGCTATAGAAGCCTCAGCCTTGAGTGCAACAGATAGATTTGGTAAGATGAGTCTCAATATTAGGTATACTTTCTGCTAGAATGCCTTAACAGTTAACTCACATTATTGTCTTTGGCAACAGGCATTTTGGATGATTTTTATGCCTTATCTATGGCTTCAAAGCAGTCATTGTCATCCTTATTATCCTTGATGAGTGCTTACAGGAAGGAGCTCGACTATACTGTCTTCTTACATTTGATCACCGTAAATTTCACTCAGTTTTCTTTTTATTTTGCTAAGGTCTTGTATCTGAATGTGCCATATTTCATTCCTTCACACCCAATCACTATTTCAATTGCAGATTAGTTACAAAGTTGCAAGAATAACATCTGATGCCACTCCAGAATTATCAACTTATGTTAAACAATTCTTCATCAATCTCTTCCACAATACTGCAGAGTAAGTAAATTTATTTATTTTTTTATTGATTTTTTTTATTTTTTTCTTTTGCTCTGGTAAATTAACATTTGTATTATGTGGTGTTAATCCTCTAAAAATAAATCTTTGCTCGAGTTCTTTAATCAAATGGTTTACTGTACTGGACATTATGTTAGGAAATTAGGGTGGGATCAACAACAAGGAGAGAGCCACTTGGACGAAATGTTGCGTGGAGAGGTGTTGACTGCTCTAGTTATCTTCGGACATGCTCCAACAAGAAGGGAGGCTTTGCGACGTTTTCATGCATATGTAGATGATAGAAATACACCACTTCTCTCTCCCAACACGAGAAAGGTTTGTCGAATGTAAATCGTCAATTTTTGTCTCCTCGTGTCACTTCGCTTGTTTTTCCATGTGTTTTCGTGATGTTAGTTGCTCCTACTATTTTGTAGGCAGCATATGTTGCTGTTATGCAGACCGTTACCACCTCAAATAGACGAGGCTATGACGCACTTCTAAACATTTATAGGGAGACTGATCTAAGCCACGAGAAAACACGTATTTTAGGTACTTCCATCAAGTTATTCTGGTAAATCGTTCAGCTGTTTCTCCCTCTATATTGTTGCTGAATATTTCCTCCCGTATTGCAGGTTCTCTTGCCTCTTGTCCTGATCCTGGCATTGTACTTGATGTTTTGAACTTTATGCTGTCATCTGAGGTAATCAACTTTTTATATGATTACGTTGAAGGTTCATTTTGAGTGATCAATGAACTCTCCATAAAGGTTTTGATTCATTAATCAACATTGTTGTGTAGGTTCGACGTCAAGATGCATATTGCGGTTTAGCTATAAGTTGGGATTGAAACTGCATGGGGTTGGCTGAAGGTACTTTTTTCTTCTTTAATCCTTTGAAATCATAAATAGCGTGCTTCAAGCCGAACACTGAACTTCATATCTAGGACAACTCTTTAACTCACGATATGTTTTGTACAATGATTTGTTGTTAATGTTATCTAGGAAAACTGGGATCACATCTTGCAGACTTATGGTCCTGGTTTCATACTGACACGCTACATTTCCTGCATTGTCTCACAGGTAACTCTTGAGTTCTTAATCCCATTCCATTTTGCAAATTTTCCTTACAGATATCTTTAGGCTTTCAATTAACAGCAATATGTCTACACGGAAAGACGTTTGTTTTGATTATTTGAAAGCCCCAACTATAATCATACATAGCTCTCGTTCTTAACTGCAAAATATATCCATTTTTTTCAGTTGTCATCCCCCGAGAAAGCAGCTGTAGTAGAAGAGTTCTTTGCTACACGTACCAAGCCTTGTTTTGTCAGGGCATTGCAGCAGAGTCTCGAGTGGGTTGACATCAATGCAAACTGGGTTCGAAGTATTGGGGAGGAGAAGTCTTATGAAGAAGCAGTCAAGGAGATGGCACGCAAGAGTTATTAATATAGTGTTTTTCTAGCGGAGATCCTTTTAAAACAATTTAGATTTTTGTAAGCAATGCTAATAAAATTTGATATTCTTTTTTAGGTTCACTTACTAAGTTACTATCCATATCCGAACATGTCAGGTTCATATAATAGCCATCATGTCTTCAAGACATGTGTCATTGTTGGATATCTTGATTGTGATGCTCTTAGGATGCAGAATAATAACAAATAAGTAACCAAGATAGCAAAAAGCAACTTTCTAAAGTAGGTCTCAGATTCAGTTAATTTGCTGAGATATCGAACCCCAAAAACAAGGCTTTTAACTAAAAGTGGCCGGAAACATATGGTACTACTAAAATGGGAGGAATTTATTTGGAGCTATTTTCCAAGGACAACTTCTACTAGTATGGGCAGTCATCAGGATATTCCACATTCAACCTTCATATCTACTTCTCAGCACCAAGAAAAAATTCAAAAAAACATCTAATGGCTGCTGCTGCATCTCATCATGAAGAAATCTCCCATCCATTTCACTGGCACTATGCAGATATGGACGATAAAAACTTTCAAGTCCATGGCAGAAGTCTCCTCTTCATCATCATTATCTTCTCCCTCCTCCTAATCCTATGTCTGCTATGTCTTTATGCTCGCTGGCCATATCGATACCGCAGATCATCAATATCATTTCCGACCACAACCACAACCGCAATGGCAACAATCAACACCACTCTTCACCCAGACCCTCCGTGCGGTAACTCGTTAAGTGGGCTGGACCAGGATACTATAAATAGCTTCCCGGTCATCTTACACCGTTCAGGCGATCCCAACTCGGCGGAAACTCAGTGTTTCATTTGTCTTAGCGTACTTGAAGATGAAGACAAAGTTAAAGTACTTCCTGGTTGTAACCATTGTTATCATCTCGAATGCGTTGATAAATGGCTCAGCACTCAATCTAGCTGCCCACTTTGTCGAGCTTCACTGGTGGTTAAAAAGTCGCTTCCGGAAGCAATAACACTCCCTTGATTGACTCATGAGTCAGACCAGTGATTTGTACAAAACATATCTGAAGTTGCCAACTTTTTTTGTTTTTCCGTCGAGTCTTATAGTTGCAGTTTTCCCGAACTTTGAATAGCAAATGTAATGTAAACTTTAAGGAATAAGTAAATGTTTCTTTTCTGATTCAGAGAGAATCTGACTTCCTCCGTGCCTAAATAGTTCTCTCGTGGAATTCTTTCGGGAACATGACTTGGTCTAGCCTGAAATAGTTTTTGCCCGGCAATCAGCTTGTAGTTTCTTTCTGATGTAACGGTTTAACAAATAAAGGCGTATGCGGTCGGCAAGCTTCCCGATATTGTGTGTCTTTATAAGGCTTGAACTATTTATGATGCAGGTTTTATGTCAAATTCTGTTATTCGATCTTATCTCTTCTTTTCATTCCCCTTCAGACACCATTTATGTTGCAGTTGCACTATCCCTTTTTTCTGTTACAATAGTTTACATATTATATCCCAACACAGTTGATGGATTTATATGATTTGTTTCGAATATGTTGGATGTACACTCGATGGTGCTGTGGACTTGGTAGGAATGTAGTAGAAGTTAGAAGAACTATGCTGCACTTGTCTTGTCAGTGTCACTGGCCAAAATAAAATATACTACTAATAGTGTACTTGGATTTTGAGAAAGTTTTTTTTTTTTTTTTATAGAATCGAGGAAATTTAAAAGTTTGGGAATTTTTTAGAAAGAATCCTAAGAAGGAATCGTAAGAAAGACTCTGAGAGTTTTATGTTTCTTGAGAACTTCCCCCTCTTGGTTATTACTCACCATGAATTCAGAGAGAATTCTGAATAGTATGTGAAAATTGGGATCGTTTACTGATTTGATTGAAGACCCCTAGATTTACAAGGGTCAGGTTCTCAAATATTTTTGAACATTGTGTACTACATCTTGTTTTCACTCCAAACTTCATCAAAGAAGTGGAAAATGTGATCTTCTCCGTTAGTTATCCAGTAATCCTTTTGGTTTTAGAAAAAAAAAAAAAAAATGATAGTTTCGCTTTTTCAAGTTAACATATTTTTAGAAAAAAAAAAACAAAACTAATCTTAAAATCTAAGGTGACCAAACTTGTGGTACAAAAACCTCATTCAAATGTTGGGATCCATTAAAATTCCATCTTAAACAAAATTGATACAAAAATCCCAAATTTCAAAATTTGTTTCATCAAATTCTTTGGGGTTGTTAGAATGCTCTCATTTTTGATTGGAATGTGGAGACTTATAAGAAGTACATGTTGTTGGGTGCAATAATCAAAAACAAGGAAAAATCAAATAAGCAAAAGTTATTGATACTTAGCTCCTTTATAATGGAAGTGATCGATTTGATGAAACGAATGAGCTCCCTATATCTCCGCAACAGCAACAAGGCAAAACTTTGGAAAAACAGAGTGAGTCACGTGTTCAACACGTTGCCCTTAAGACATTAGCGCCCGGCTACACTCAAGAGTGATGCTATAACCCTCACAGGACAGATATCTCCAGGATAAAACACCCTAATACACCTACTACTAGCATATGTAGTAGATGCTCAACTTGAGCTTGGCAACTCCGAAAAAACCATAAAGGAAAATCTCGAACGCTTGAGACAACAATATAAAATATTTTTTTCCCTTGGGGGTCCCTCTAAATATAGAGCAACCCCTTTCTCATAGATTTTACAAAAATAGTGAATTTGTTTATATAATTGACAAATACAACTTAAGAAGAAAAACTCCCCGATGTGGGACTAAAAGGTTTATATAGTTTCTTAAAACTACTAAAAATTGGAAACTCCACGATGTGAGACTAAAAAGTTTCATTCACAAAATAAAACAATAAATTATCATTTTTTATTAAAACTTTAAAAAATTATTTTTTTATTAATCGTTTTCCAACAATCCCCCACATGAATGAAAACTCAATAAAACATGAAAACACAGATAGATCTTGGTAAATCAACATCCCAACCTCACGATCCAAACAGACTGATCGTGCAAGTGTTGAAATCATACTAGTCATTTCTACGTCCTCTCCCTCACACAAAAGTTTGTTGACCCCAGGGTCATACTATGGATTGCATAAATCATAATAGTATTGAGAGCTTTCATATTTAGTTCTCACATGGTGAGACTATAGGTATCTTTCACCAAAGTGAAAAAGCATGAACTAGTGAACCCTTAGTGACCTTTAGGTCCTAAGTTCCAGTAATACCAAAACCATCAAAACGAAAATCACATAAAAAGCGCAGAAAATACCATTTTAGGCAGAGGTGTCCATGAGGTCTTGAACCTTTGCTTAGTGAGATATTACCGGAATTACTTGCTAGAGACAGTGAACTATGTCTTGAACTGCTAGCATTTGATGTAATTCGTGATAACAACCACGGGTGATATCTCCAAGATTGTTGCCAAGCTCGTGCCGTTTTGTCCAATTTGGCCCTGGACATATCCTGTTTCTCAGAATGCTCTAGAGAATCAAAGCTCATATTCTCATAGGAAGCGGCCCACTTCCTCATTCAGATAGGTGAGTTTCCATAAAGAGTGTTACTGCTACACCCCACTTCAATCTTAAATTGAAACTATAGAACTGATTAAGACTTCTTAAAAGTACTCCTTCACATGTAGTCACACTATCACGTCTACACCATAGGGAAGGGACAGAGAATAAAATTCTCTGATAGTGTTTACCTTTACCCACCACAAATTAGTTGTCTCATTCGAAACCTTGATCTTGGGATCTCCAGTCGTCAAGGTTGAGTATCCTTCATGGCAAGTTTAATTTATGAGCTTAAGCCCCTTCCCCCTCGATGCATTTCTAACTATCTCTTGGGATAAACCTTTCGTCAAAGATTGCGCGATATTCTCCTTGGACTTTATCCAATCAATGGAAATAACGCCGATTGAGATTAGTTATTTTCAGCTTTAGCTATTATATCTTGGCTAACACAATGTATAGATATAGATGGCACATGCCTATGCCAGAGAGGAATGTCTTCTAAAAAACATCTTAGGCACTCGGCCCCCTCTCGTGCTTTATCTAACTCAATACTCTCAGATTCCATAATGAATTGAGCAATATATGTTTGTTTTTAAATCTTCCAAAAACAAACCCTGATGCTAGAGTGAAACATATCCACACGTAGACTTAGACTCCTCTGAGTCAACTATCCAGTTTACATCACAAAGTCCCTCAAGGACAGCAAGATACCTTTGATAAATCAAATAAAAGGTAATAGAGTATTTTAAGTACCATAATACTCTACTCAGTGCATCTGAATGCTATTGCTCTGGACTATAATTATATCTACTTAACTTACTCACAATATAGGCAATGTCTGGACTTTTACAGTTCATTAAATTCATCAGACATCCTATAACTCTTGAGTATCAAGTTAAGATACTCCATTACCCTTTTTTCTTGAGTCTACAAGAATAATCGTACGGAGTACAAGAAGGCTTACAATCACACTGATTGTATCTCTTAAGCACTAATTCAAAATAATGAGAACGACTAAGACTACATATGTTAGATTATTTTCTAATCCTCATCCCTAAGATTACATCAACATGGCCTAAGTCTTTCAAGTCAACGTTCTCATTCAGCGCATGTTTTTAGTGGAATTAATCACATCTATGTTTGTATCAAGTATAATCATATCATCAACATACAAGCATACAACCACACAAGCATCCTTAACAAGTTACTTGTAAATATACTTGTCAGATTCATTAACTTAAATCCACTACACATTATCACATGATCAAATTTTCCATGTCACTGTTTACGTGCTTATTTTATAAATCATACAAAATTTTGTTCAACTTACAAACTTTGTCATCATAACCTTTCACTACAAAGTCCTCAGGTTGGTCTATGTAAATTTCTTTATCTAATTCACGATTTTAGAAAAGCTGTCTTAACATCCATCTGATGTATCTCTAATTTGTTTATGACAGCAATAACAATTAGCATCTCAACGTAAGTAAATCTCGTCACATGTGAATAAGAATCAAGGAAATATACACCTTCTTTTAGTTTATAGCCTTTAGCTACCAACTTAGCCTAATATTTTTCTACAGTTCCATATACCTAATGTTTCCTCTTAAAGACTCATTTACATCTCATGGTCTTATTCTCTGGAGGTAAACTATAAACCTCCCAAGTCAGGTTCCGACGGACTGAGTCCATTTCACTAAATGAAGCTTCTTACCAGAATGGGGTTTCAGTAGATATCAAGGCTTCTTTACAAGTCCAGGGCTTAGACTAAGCTAGGCATGTTATGAAGTCGGCTTCATAAGAAGTCTCAAGTCTAATTGTTTTACTTCTCTTAGGCTCAACCTTAACTTTATCTTCCTTTAAGATAAGTTCTGACTATTTGAAAATAAATCTAGGGGATCAACAACACATCTCTAATGAGGTACATGTTTAAGAATAAACATGTTCAAAGAACTCAGCGTCCCTAGATTATGTAATAGTATTCACAACAAAGTCAGAAAAAATCACACCAAAGTCTGAAAAATCAGAACACACAACCAAAAATCTATATGTAGAAGTATACTCAGCATACCTTATATGAAGACACAATCAACATTTTTGGTTTCTATCTACTTCTTTTAGGAAGACGAATGGCAAACTTAGTCAAACACCCCCACACTTTGACACATTCATAAGAAGGTCATCTACCTATCCATAAATCATATGGAGTTTTTTCTGATCCTTAAGGGTACTCTATTCAGGATATACTAGTTAACATGACTGCCTCCCCCCACAAGGCCGCAGGTAATCCTGAACTAATCAACATGACAATTATCATCTTCTTAAGGATGCAGTTGTTATGTTCAAGTCTTCTAATTGGTTTTGAACTTCAAGTTTATACATCTTAAGGCTTCTAAGGAATCATCCTTATCCCTAAGCAAGTATACAAGACAGTACCTCTTACAATCATCTACGGAAGTTATAAACCATCTTTTACCACATTGATTTTGGGTTGAACTCATGTCATCTAGGCCTAACTAAATTAATTCTAAAGGCTTAGAATTATTCTGAACATTTGTGCTAAAAGGTTTTAAAGCATATTTGATTCTTCACAAATTTCACTTTTGTGTTCAAAGTCCAAACTAAATTTGGGTACGCAGCCTATGCTATCCAGTTAAGCATTGACTTATAAGTTTACGGTTACAAGCTTACCACATAAAACAATCAATCACATAAAGAAAGCACAAGAATCAACTATGTTCACATCATCAGATTTTTCCGTTAAGCTTATATAGACCCAAAGTCCTATAACTCTTGCTTAAAAAATAACTGCCATGTTACAACAAGTTTTCCAGATTCAATTAAGATCTTAAATCTTTTTCCATCTACAATAGAACAAGATACAAGATTCTTGCATATGCTTGGAACATGAAAACTCCATTCAATGTGAGAGTATTACAGATATGAGCTTCTGATCAACCTTTTCCTTTTATGCAACCTCTATTGCAGATGAGTTACTAAAAAAGAGTTTCTCGACATCCCCTATCCTCTGATAGGAGGTGAACACGTCTCTGTTTCAACAAACATTCTTGGTGGCTCCAGAGTCCACCTTCTGGTCTCTCACATTGGTTGTTAAAATAACTTCCAACATCATGTGAATAAACTCGTTCTAATTTGTTTCAACTAAATTAACATTAACTTTCTACTTATTAAGGTTTTATGTTGTCTACACTTTACTACCGTATGGCCCGGAATTTTACAAACATAACAATCACCCTTAATTAAAGTAACGCCGGATTCAGTTTTACGAAACATACCTTTCTTATGAAGACTACAGTTAGAGTTGTGTTTGATATTCCCGCCTTTGTCAGCTTTGGAAGATTTGTGTTCATCCACATGCGCCTGGTAGCGATGTTCCTTTTCAATTTCATGTCACAATCTTCGTTTATACTCTGACCACGGACACGGTAATTTCCCAATCACCTAATACACCACATCTCACAAACCTTAGTTCCGAAACGGAAGATAAAATATGAGTTTTGAAGATAATATCTAGATTTACAAACTTCGTTTGAACCACTATATCAAAAAACTCATGATTACCCCATAAAAAATACTTTAGTTAGCAACAAAAGTTTGCCCGTCAGAATTTTTCAGGAACATTTGTCTGTTTTGTAAAATATCAAAAAAATACTTTTAAAACTCCAAAAATTCTGAAATTTTACGTGGGTAACTGTCAGGATGTCTACTACTTTGTGTCAAAAGGGTTCATCGAAATTATTTTTAGGTTAAGAGATAATATCGAAACTCTACAGCTGACCAAAGAAATTATTTTTGTTTTTCACCCCACAATTAACATCCATGATTCACAAACCAACCAACCATTTTCGATTATTACAAATTATAATGTCTTAAGATTGTTGGGTGCAATAATCAAAAACAAAGAAAAATCAAATAAGCAAAATTTATTGATACTTAGCTCCTTTATAATGAAAGTGATCGATTTGATGAAACGAATGAGCTCCATATATCTCCGCAACAGCAACAAGGCAAAACTTTGGAAAAACAGAGTGAGTCACGTGTTCAACACGTTTCCCTTAAGACATTAGCGCCCAGCTACACTCGAGAGTGATGCTATAGCCCTCACAGGACGGATATCTCCAGGATAAAACACCCTAATACACCTACTACTAGCATATGTAGTAGATGCTCAACTTGAGCTTGGCAACTCCGAAAAACACCATAAAGGAAAATCTCGAACGCTTGAGACAACAATATAAAATATTTTTTTTCCTTGGGGGTCCCTCTAAATATAGAGCAACCCATTTCCCATAGATTTTACAAAAATAGTGAATTTGTTTATATAATTGACAAATACAACTTAAGAAGAAAAACTCCCCGATGTGGGACTAAAAGATTTATATAGTTTCTTAAAACTACTAAAAATTGGAAACTCCACGATGTGGGACTAAAAAGTTTCATTCACAAAATAAAACAATAAATTATAATTTTTTATTAAAACTTTAAAAAATTATTTTTTTATTAATCGTTTTTCAACACATGTCACCAAAAAAATTAGCTTCAAATTCATTGTGGGTTGTGCTCAGTAAAAAAAACGGCACTAAAATGTGAAGATAATGTTAATATAACCATGTCAACGGATCATTTAATATCACTAAGTTTGCCAATGGTTATAGCAACACCTCATGCGAAGTACAACGGTAAAGTAATTCTTACTGCAAATAAATAGGCACTTGAGGTCCTGGTGGTGGTTTCTGTTTTCTTTATTCTTGGCCAGAGAGTTAAACAGCTAAAGATGACGGATGGCCAAATACGCCAACAGATTTCTGGCCAGCTATAGTCCATCAGTGAGGAGGTCCAGGAATGAGCACTGTGTCAATAACAATCAATCGCAAGAGACATATTATAAGCTCATGCATTCCTGGTAGCGCGTCAGAAGCTAAAGCTCGCACCGTAGTCCTCCCTGCTCGTGTCGTTGATGCATCGGTCAGTGGGAAGGAATCTAGTCAGTGGTACTGAACCAATTGTCCCAGGATTAAAATCGGGCCTATACGAATGGGCCTAGCACAATGGGCCAATGTCCACCTTTCGGATTTATAGACTAGGAATCACACTCAAAGGAGGATCCCCGTGACCACATGCATAATCATGTTTATGCCCTTTGTGATTGTCAACCTACATAACCACAGGCAGCAGCTGATCAAGGTCACAAGAACTGTCCCGCAGTGTTCACATGTTGTTATAACTTTTATATTACTGCTAACTAACTGTCAAATTCAAAGGCAAAAAGAAAAAAAACAAAACTGTATGTAGCAGGCAGGAATTACTGAACTGAACTGAAAATTTTGACCATTAAAATGTGATGATGTTTATATACATTTTACTCAAACAATGAGCTCAGTTACAGTTGTTGTTGTTGATGGGAATAACTTATTATGTTCCGACTTACTTCTACTTAACATTCTCTTCAATGAACAACCCAAAGATGTTGAAGGTAACAACGGTAACAACGACGTTGACAATGACGATAATGTCCTTCCTGCTTGTGCTGACAATGAATCTTTTGCATTCTCTATATTTGAATTGGAGGTAGTTGAATGAATTGAATTTTCAGTAGGAGAATTTGCATCGGTACTGACAACAGCCAACTCTGCAGCTGCTTCATCTTGAACTCCGGCTGCTTCTGTTTGTGTACTTGTTGACAATGAATTGATTACCGTCGCCGCTTTATCCGGACCGGCCGGAGCTCGACAAATCGGACAACAGGAATGCGACTGTAACCACATATCAATACACTCAACATGAAACACATGACTACACTTGGGAAGATTTCTTCCCATTTCATCTTCTTCGAAACAACTCAAACAGATTACACAATCCAATCCATTCTTATAAAGATCAGATTTATAAGCAAACAAAGGGAGAGAAGAAATGGCTGAAGCGTCGAGACCGTTCATTGGCGAATCAACGTAAGTGTCGTCGTAAATAGTTGTACGTAAATGACGATGATGCAACGTAGTCGAATCAAATACATGAGATTGCTGTCTCCTTCTTTGTTGTGCTTGTCCAAGTAACCACCTTGCATAAACATGGAGTAACAGAACAAATGATATCACAACTAGTAACGATACAATCGCCGCCAGCATGACCTTACCGTCGTACGAATTGATGCTCGGGAAAAACCCGTCGGAGACACTAGAGCTTTGAGGCGACTCAGGTGGACTTAACAGACTGGTTCTGCCCATTTGAGCTAGCAATGGCAGAGCTTTGAATGAAGTGACTTTGTAGAAGTACTACTTATAAATGAAGGAAGTGAAAAGAGCCCATAAAAAGATAGATCCTTTAAAATGGAATCAATGTGAAAATTTTATATGAAAGTCTCGTTTTATACAAAAGATGGAATTATGGGATTTTGTGCTTAAATTTGTAGCTAGCGTAATTTAACAACTAAAGCCTATTTTTTTTAGTATAATTTTGTAGGGATTAGAGAATTTAATATCGGTTGTCGAAGGTTGTATTTAGCTTTTCCATGGATAATGGGATCTGATTATTGACTTGATATGTAGAGTTTAGTATCTAGTGAAGACTCGTGAAGGCGACGGCATAAACAAATAAATTTTTCACAAAATTGGTTAATTAACCCAATAACTATAATTTCTGTGTGGAAAAGACATGTAAAATTTGATACCATTTAAATGGATGAGAATGTAAAAATAGCCACGATGTAAACAGTTTAATCCTACCAATTTTCAAATATTTTTTCTTATTTTTAATTTATATTAGGATGCATTCAGTTTCATCTTCGTTATTTTTTAAGTTCAAATCAGGATGAATCCAGATTCATTCTTACTACTTTTTTGGTGTTCATTTCACGCATACTAATTTTTACTCGTCCATTAGAACCATGTTTTAAAAATATTTGGACAATTAACTCAATTTTTCTAAAATTTTCTTTATCGATTTCATGTGAAGAGTTTTTGTTTTTTTTTTGCTTTACTTTTCTCAAATTATGATTTCTAGCGAACATAAATTAAGGTATTTTGATTTTTGAGTCCACAAAAATGACTAGTATTTTATCGAGCTAACATTTTCTCATGACAACCTCCTTTAAATTTCAGCTTTCAAGGGTCAAAAAAAAAGGGTTGCAAAAAGATTACTCAAGGAATAAAGAAGGGGAATTTTGGGGTCTTGTTCTTTTTTTTTGGTCCTTCACTATTCAAAAAGCCAAGAAAATCGCTTCGATTTTGAAAAAGGCACACTGTAACAACAGGGGCCAGGGCTCTTTCTCTCTACAACAATAACAGCTGAACGTTAGGTGGGATGAACAATTTTCAGTGGGTACAGTGTTTGAGCATAGAAAAGCCAACTCTGTAACCAAGGATGATAACAAAGGGGGGAAATAGTGTTTGAAACTTGAAAGAGAGAGTGAAAGATTGATTAGACTCATCTCAGAATCACTGTGCCAATGTACCAGAGAAAGCACAAAGAATCGAACAAGGAATCATACAAGAGTTATTACAAGGATTTTTTACTCTTTTCAAACCGGTAGTATTGTGTGCAACCACGAAATGTCTTTGTGATTTTATTTTATTTTGAAGCATTTCTTGTGGAATAATCATTTAGACATGATTCACATTCCTACGGTTATCTTTTCTAATTACCAATAGTACCATCAAAAAAAGAATTTACCAAGAATGGAATGTACATCATATATCATTGATGCATTCTCGTTGTGATTGTGATCGATATTAAACCCTCAAATCTATATTCCTTTAAAGCAGTTCCTATGGAATGAACAAATCATCAAGTTTGTTGATTTTGATCCCACTATAGACTCAACAAACATGAAAAATGGATGTTCAAACCAACAAATTTGTTGGTTTGTTCATTGAGTTGGATGATGTAGCGCGCATTTGATGAAAGAGCGGGCGATTGTTCCACAATCGTTGGAGTTGGAGGGAAGATCGCTGGAGTTGGAAGGAAGATCAGTGGAGTTTGAAGCAAAACCGCCCCTTGCTTTCTCTCTCCCAAACCCAGTTGTTATATTTAGGGTTTATTTTTTATTATTTGTTAATAATCTGTGGGACTCAACTCTTATTAGTTTATATAAATAAAATCATTAGTGAGACCCAACTCTTATTAGTTTATATTAATAAAATCATTAGTGGGACCCTAAAATATCAGATTTGTTCATTTTACCTTGTTTCCCATAGTGGAAAATGCAGTTTGTTCATCCACGTGGCTTAACAAAATAATAAGTTTGTTGATTGCCATAAAAATTGTCCTTAGTCTTAAGAAAAATATCATCATTTTAAATTTAACCTATATTTAGGCTAAAATGAAAAATTGATTGTATTTTTTTTTTGAAACGGAGATAGTATTTTCTTATTCGAAATATGTTAAGATAAAAGATGATTTTTTTCGGGCCATAATTTGAAAAGCACAGTGCCTAGCAAAAAGGTTATAATTTGAAAATACACTTACATTGTTTTTTTTGGCTATTTTGCGTTTCCTCCCTTCTCAAGATTGCTAATGAGCATTTTCTCCCCAACTAAATCGAAATTAGCATTTCCTCTCCTCATTACCTTTTCCATCCAATTTCCAGTTAGCTGAGTCAGCACAGATGCACATGTGGCATATATAAAAGTTATTTCGGTGAATTTCCTAGAATACACTTATCTTCTTCGCTAACAGTTGCGCCGATTTTGGTTTCTTCATCTTCGTAACTTAAACAAGATGCCGTCGTCCTTAAGCTGTGGGGAAGCAATCGACAAAGATATCGGCAGATTTGGCAAGGAGATATGAACTGCTTGCTTGGAGGAGAGATCAAAATTTTCTATTGACACTTCCAATTTGATTTGGTAATAATACTAACAAGGGAAATTGGGAATGCAAAGAAAAAATCTATAAAGAGAAGAAATCAAAGGATGATTGTACTAACAGATCAGTAAATGTTTTTTGAAAAAATCTATAAAGAGAAGAAATCAAAGGATGATTGTACTAACAGATCAGTAAATGTTTTTTGTGGCCACAAATTGATGAAGCTCGAGAAGTTTGTAGTCTCCCCGTTACGGCATCTCCTGCTTTCATTAATCCACCAAAATCGGATACAACGACACCAAAATTAATCATTTGATTTTTAGGATGAAGATCGATTCATGACGAGCCAGATGAAGAACTCCCAAATTCCCCCTCATTTCATTCTAACACATACATTCTTTACCATAAATTTCCCCCAAAATGTTTTTGGATTCCAATTCACCCATCACTGATTCTGCAAACCTAAAAGTTGTACAATTATCTTTTTTTAACAGTGAGAGAATCGCAAGAAGTAAAATCAAGGGATTTTAATTGTTTTAATTGGAGGAACTAAGGATTTTTCTTAGGTTTTAATTGGGATATTAACTGTTCTTTATTGTCTATACAATACAATTGATATCCGCGAATTCATCTTGGTTGTAGTTGCTGCAGGTATTGGACTATAATGTTAAACCACCATTGACAGTGTAAGAATCAGTTTGCTGGTTAGGAACTTAGGAGCATGTTCTACAGCTTGAACCAGAGATATGTGCCGAGAAGAAAAGACATACAGCATGTTTGTTTGTTTTAGTCTATATAGAGGCTAACCTCTATTAGTCTCTATATAGTGGTGGGTCCCGTTTATATTGATGTTTGTTTTTTCCACTACCTCTACATAGATAGAGGCAAATCCCTATCTATACATAGGAAATCAAATAGCACCAATTAGATGCTATTTTTGAACCTCTACTTTTATTATATCTTCAAATGATTAATATATCCTCGAACAAACTTATAATGTTCAAAAATAATTCCTTAATTCAAAATCTAAATTTACCCCTGTTTCAGAAAAAGTGATATTTTCGCCCGTTTCAGAAAAAGGGATACTTTCGTGTTGTTTCAGAAAAAGTGATATTTTACTCCGTTTCAGAAAAAGTGTCACTTTAGCTCCGTTTCAGAAAAAGTGATATTTTTGCCACGTTTCAGAAAAAGTGATACTTTCGCCATGTTTCAGAAAAAGTGATATTTTTGCCCCGTTTCATAACAAGTGATATTTTTTTTGCTCCGTTTCAGAAGAAGTGATATTTTTGCACGTGCATATTTTTTTGACGTGTACAAGTGTGCTGACTCAGCTAACTGGAAATAGGATGGAAAAGATAACGAGGGGAGGAAACGCTAATTACGTTAATTTCGATCTATTTGGGGAGGAAACGTTAATTAGCGATCTTGGGAGGGGAGGAAACGCAAAATAGCCCTTGTTTTTTTTATTTGTTCTTTTCTGGCAAAAGAGAGAACTACATAATATTGATAACAGAGTTTGTGATATCGATTACATGCCTAAATTTGCTAAAATCTTGGTAATTATACCTAATGTTTATATTGGTGGTAAATAGATTATTCAAATTACTAGACACTTGACTTGTATTTCCTCCTTCATAGATTGAATTTTTGAAAAATCTCCTTTTGCGATATTGGGACATTTCTCGTCTGACTACCACTTCCATCCCAAACTATCGGATCCTTGTCATTTCTTCTATCACCACTGTCGACATTGTCGAGATGCACCTGGTCTGTATCCTTAGTGCAGTCCTCATTGTTATCCATATCCCCAATGTATCACCTACTCCATTTACATTATCTGATTGGCCTACACCCTTCCTTAAGAAACCATATGTAGAACTTGAACTAGTCTTCAGATGTTGATCCAATATTTCTAAGACTTCAAACCAGTTCTTCATGTTTCTTGCTTCCATTTCTAACCACATCAAATCTCGACAAAAAATAATTGTTAGCTTATACATATTACTTAGCATTATATTGTCTTTCACATTATTATAGAATATCACTTTAAAAGAAGTAAAAGTTCTATATAGATTATGGAGTTCACTATCCTAGATATAGCTTTCAAAATTCATGCTTCATGCTTCAATATTTGAGTCTCCAGCTCACTCCCTTGCCTATCATGTAACTGTGACCATGTTACATTTTAAACTAGCTACCACCCTAATCACAGTTATCATGGTTTTCTTTTTGTCTTCAGTCACTCCTTGGGGTGCATCACTGGACCTGGCACCTTTGAACTGGCCTGCCAAATCAGTCACATACAAAATAATACAAGTTCCAGAAGGATAAATGTTACTAGCCACGGTGCAATAAGCCTTATGACTACCATCTTCTTTAGTTGTTTCAGATATTGTCTTCCCCTTTCCTTTGGACTTGTTGTCTGTCATAATATGACTAACAATCTAGTTCATCGTAGACTTCTAGCAAGGTTTTATATTCTCAAAAACTTTCTGACACCTAGCTTTCCAGATAAACCAAATAGTGATGGCGCAAATGTTTTCTCAGTTAACATCATTATGACTATTTTTTTTTATCTTGAAACCTATTTTGGAACCAACTCTGAAAGGTATGACATTTAGTTTTAACTATGTTGATAATGACGGAAATCACTTCCAAACATTCCTAACAAATTCAAAATTCATGAAGAGATGGTCAATGTTTTCTATTTCAGAGTTGCATAAAGTGCAACAATTGTCAATGTTGCTTAGAATCATGTGGATTCTATCTCCCAGAGGAAGAATTTCATGAAGATACTTCCAAATGAAAACTTTAATTCTGGGCATTACAATCATTTTCCAAAGAGTCCAAGAACCGTACTAGTAATATAACTGATAGGACAGTTAGCATCATTATTCTAAGACAATTTTTTATAAAGGGACCCAACGGTGAAATCTGAGTGTGGAGTATAACTCCACCTCAGCTAGTCGTTGGAGTTAATGTCAAACTGGATTATGACAATTTTTAGGATTATAGCATCATAAAAACACATTTTGAGTTTGTTTAAGTCCCGGTCAGTAGCCTGAATATTAAAAATATCCCCGACTTTGCTAAAACTTGGTCTCACCTCATCATTAATGGGAACAATAAGATTATCTTCACCTGGAAACCACTTGTGTCTGTAGTAGATGCGACGTATCCATGTGCTACAGTTTTGAGCTCTGAATGCCAATAAAGCCTTATAGGAATACAATTAAGTTGTCCAAAATAAGGAAAAAAATTTGGTAGAGCATTGCTCGGTCAGAATAACAAGTTTTGGTATGTCAAGCTTGTTGTCAGTTTTAGTTGATCAAGATTATGGCTGCACGGGAACTGGGCCGACCGATCTATCAGACCAGAACCCAAATAATTTTGAACTGGACCGAATTTTTCATCCAACGGTCGGTAACAGCTTAAGAATTCATAACCATAGGATCATC